>NC_142520.1:30984314-31116814 GCF_964205215.1 Stylophora pistillata
GGCATACAACGTGATGAAAACAGGAGTTTTGTATAAAAATCTTAGACATGGTGCAAATGTGATTCCATTAGTTATTGCACCCCATTTCTGCCGTCTTATTGGCCAAACTGAAATTATGTGCTGGTCAACGACCTTTTCAACACTTCCTCGAGCAAGAAGAAAACCGATCCCCCTTACAGACAACAAATTTATCGACGGATTAACAGAAATCAAATGCTCGCGTGTCAATCGTTCTGTAAAGAATTTCAAATTACCAACTTTTTTTTTTTGAAAAGTTAATATCTTTGGTTTCCTCCATTGAAGTTAGTATTAATATATGAGATCAAAAGGTATTCAAAACTATTCGAATTTAACATTAGCGATAAACTACATCCTTAAAATAAAGTACGTTATGTAAGAATACAAATGGCCATAGAAGTTTATAAATCAGGCGGATCCTCCATGGATTGACCTGGACCTCACGAACAGCTTCAACAGAATAGAAGCTCTGAAGGTAAACTGAAATATTGAGGAGAGCAAATTCGTGTGAATTCGTCTATTTGTCAGAAATTATTTATCATCTTTGAGTAACTTATCATTATTTTTTCCAACGCAGTCATCCACTTTTGCTGAGCTCCACTTAAATACATTAGAGGCCATAACTAACGAAAAAAACAAACTAACAAACAAACAGAATTAGCCATGAAAAAACCTTGACCTGGCAACTTGAGAAGTGTTGCGTGTTTTTGGCAAATTCTTTGGAATTTTGTTCGACCTTTACCTGCCTCGCATGTGACGTAGTGGTGTATAATGAGATTTTGTGGGGATTATCATTGAAATACCTGCACGGTCAAAACTATAATCAATAATTAGGTTATCAGACAGTAATCCTGTCTATAATTTCTGCTGAAAGTTTGAAATCACGTGCAATAAAATGAAAAAAGTTAGGCGAAGCTATGCCAACAATATTTCCTGACTAACACATTTCATGGACAGACTGCTGTGTCAATCGTGTACTATACAAAGGCTACGAGATTGTTATTAAAATACTGATGGAACAACTCTTTCCTTCCTGAAAGTTTTTCGTATTTCCAATACCGAGTTGATATTCGATACAGTACTACTTGTATTTTTTTAGTCTCTATTTCCGATGAATTTTTTTTAGAAAGTCCACTAAACGGACCCCAGGAAAGGTTTTGTTGACAAAAGTGTTGATTAATGATTTTTTGTAAGTATTTAACAAGGATTTAAAGCTAAACAAAGAGATGTGAGAAGAAAGCCTAACTGCTTCAATACTTTCTACCACTTGAGGTAGGCAGAATCTCTCTACACCATCTATTTTGGGTCGGAAGACACAGTAGGCACGGTCATCGATTTGCTTGCTCCTGTTTTCATGCCGATGTTGTCTAAAGTGGCCTTACACCCCAGCTGGTACGGAGAGGATAAGTAAGTGATGCTGTTTAGAAAACTCTCCTTATAATCTATCTTGTTTTATTTAATATCCAGCCACACATGCTACTATTCGAAGATCTGAAGGACTGAAATGGTCCGGAAATAAGCCTGGAGCCAGAGATCTGTTCTTGTGTAACTAGTATTCGTATTGCACAGAGGGTTCATTCAAAGGATCCTGAACTCTGTATTGGTTCTCGAAAGGAAGGATAAAGTGGCTATATAAGCATGAGACAGACAAAAAGCAAGTCTTGATCAGCATTCAAGTCTGAAATTCTAGAATATAGCTGACTGTTATACAGTTGGTTGATTTCAAGATTCACAAATGGTCTTTAAAATGCGTCAAGGCTTGTTTTGATTAGGTCTGTGGAGGTTTCAGTTCATTTGGTAGATTAGTCTATGAGGCAACCACAGTAAATGTCTACCGCTATGTACGTAACCACACACATGCTCTGAACCTTGTCTCTACACATTCCATACGGATTATCTATGTCTTATTCGCATAGGAAAAAGTAAAGTTCAGAGAATTAGTTATTTTTAGCCGGAGAAAATTTTACCTTTTCACAAGAAGATAAGAAGCAGGTAAAAATTCACTGACAGGTTTGAAATGCCCTAACAATTCTCGCTTAAAACGACGCCGTATGTTTCATCTGTCTGGATACCTGTTTTGAAACTGGTTGAGTATTGAGTTTGAATTTCGAGTGAACGATAACTTTGTTATTTTAGGTATGTGAGATAGGGAGATATATTTCTCTACCATGTTAACAATGATGATACCAATTCAAAAGGAAATGAGTGTTCATTTTATTCTGAGTGGCATTCTCCCGAGTGTACACGGGATATCGTAAGAAAATATTCCGAAAAACTCGCTGAAATTCGAAGGCCTTAGTCGTGCAGACCTAAGGGTCAAAATATCAGTCTTTAAGTCGAATTATGTCTAACAAGCTTATCAAAAGTCTTAAAAGACTTATCTGAAAAGTTAAACGTCTTAGACATTTGAACGTCTTGTGGAAGTCATACGACTCGCCTGTTCACCCGTGCAAAGACAAAGCTTTTCTTTCATTTCGACTCTGCCTTACAAGGTACGAACCTTTAATTGTTTCAATTCCTGTGCTAAAAAGCTTTATAGTTAAAGCAATAAAATCCTTTTCCCGGCCAGGAACCCATGTAGATAGCTCAGACATCAATGTATCTGTTGTGTGTGATCAGAGATTTGATACAGTAAAGCTTTGTAGAGGGAGTTTGACTCAGAGAAAAATCTGCAGCTTTGTGGCGGACTGTCTTCAGTCTCCAAGTTCAAATTCAAGAACATTTAGAGGGCACCCTACTTTAAACAGAGAACTATATATCGGGCTAAGTTAATATTGTTCCTATTATCACGCAAGCACACGAAACGGAGTCGAATTTCCCTTACAGAGTCCTTTGATCATGAAAACCCCCAGCACTGACGTAGCTGAGTCTTGACAGTAACCACTAGGATCACATCTTTTGATGTGCCAACTCGTGAAACTAAAATTCTACAATTATAACGGACGAGTTATACCAATTCAAATCATTATGATCTCGTAAAGTGATTAAGCCACGTTGTTGAAACTGTCGCGAGTTTTTTTAGGGGAAATAAGGTGAATATTAATCGCAAAGAAGGAAGGAAGGATAAAAAAAAAAAAAAAAACCACAGTCAGGTGCATCTTAACGTGGTCGGACATTGTTGTGACTTGATCTAATCTTTATCGCTTTACTAACCCTTCACTTTATCTTTTTAATATTCGTAATATTTGTTTTCTGATGTTTATCATTGCCAACCCACCGTCATTTCCACGGAGGTCATAGCACTCCTGACCTGCTTGCCCTGTTGTCATAGTTTCATCTCAGCCAATCACAGAGGAGACACTGTCAAAGGATCGGTTACATAATTGATTGTGTTAAGCCTCGCTTCCCACCCATACCAAGGAATACTTTGATTGATTCTTTGATGCATGCTATTAATTTTCCTTGACTGTCACGTGTGTGACCAGTTAGCAGCGCATTAGACTAAAGTTGGGAGACGACAATTTCGTACTAAGGCCAAGTCAATCCGTCGTTACGTCATCATCAAGTTTGTTTCATGGTTACTTAACATGCAAATTTGGCTTTGAAAGGCTTTCTGGTCTACGACAATTGAACTCGTAAGTTTTTGGAAACGCGGATAGTTCACTTCGATAGTTCGTAATATATGAACTCTTAGCTGATCGTGTTTGTGGAAATCAGTATTGACCATCAAAAAGGTTATAAAAGTACTAATATGGTGTTGCAAAATGTTGTGTTTCATGTTTTCAGTAACACGTTTCATGTTTTCAGTAAAGAGCCTTTTCTGGTATCCAGATCTTTTGAGATTGATAGTTGCCGGGTGAAGGTACCCCATTATGACAAGTAAATAATAACTTACGCATAAAACATAAATTGCGCCTTTTTTTTCCTTATTAATTCTAGTTTTAAATTTGGTGTGTTCTCCAAATGAGGATATACTAGTATATTGTTGTTTACAGATTTATCACGAATATGCTTATTTATATCTCGGCTGTTTCCTAAATTAGTCATCACTCGACTTGAGTTGTCAGTTATGTGAAGAGCTTGATTTTTTCGATACCTATCGATACTGAGCTCAGTTCGTGATGATAATGTACCTGTAAAAAATTTCTAGAAATTTCCTAGAGCTAGAATGTTTTCATTTTTCCAAAATATTTGGCCTATGCTTTCAACACCCCCTCTAAAACTGATAACCAAAAAGTACAAATTAAAAATAAGAGCGATTTAGACCATGAAACTTTTTAAATGTGAACGTCACAGCAACATTTTGGTAGCAAATGACTTACTGAAGGCTCTGGACACCAACTTAATGCTGAGTTACGTTATAAAGTGTTACTTCTTTCTCACTACAAGCCCTACCATCATCACAGTCAGTTATATTTTGTAGCGCTTGTCTGAAACAAAACTTAAAAACCAATTAGACAGTTAGGAGATTCAGTCACTAAAAAAAGCAGATTATTACCTAAGAGCTAAACCTTGTTTTGAAAGGCAAAAAATCATGCGAATCATAGCTTAGTATTATTGTTAGGGGTCAGCGACAGTTGACACCTTTCAGAGCTGTTTTAAGATAACAATACAGATACATGGGAAATTCCCTATAATTTATTTCCAAAATTGAACCAGTGGTAACCTTTAAAATATTGCTAAGATACCCCAAGTTTTTAAAAGGTTTTTCATGCCTTATCTTTAGACGTACTTGAGGTAAATGATTTGGATCTGACTTAGCGTCTTACCAAAAGGCATGTTTCATTGTGAGATTTTTGTTCCAGACACAATATACATTAACTTCACATGAGCTCAAGATTTTCCCACGAGGATTAATTCTCACTAGTCAAAATATATTTCTGTAGAAACTAAAAAACAAAAATTTTCAATATTTTTCGGATGCGACATTCTGGTCTATTCGGTTCGGAGATCTGCTAATCTGTGGGTGAACATTTGACAGAACCCCGAGGGGTTTGAGTTAACCCAGGGATACTTTACTTTTGAATGTTCTAGCCTCACTAGTCCTGTCGGAGAAACTTGCCCAATTTGTGAATATTCCGATACATATAAAAAGACATCTCTGGGATATTTTGACGCTTCCATTGTTTTGTAGAAGGGTTCTTACTTTTTACATCTGCATCTTTTCATCACAGATCACGCGATAGAGCTTAGATACTTAAAACTAATAATTCTAAGCTAACAGTTTATACTCTAAGAAAAAAAGGGGCGTCTCCACTTAATCACAAGAAATTTGGACGATCTCCTTAGTAGTCTTGCTGCTTTAAAGGTCTGCTAGCTGAAAACTATTGTGGTTAGACGTGCTAATGGGATCGATGAAATATATCTTTGATTTAATATATTTTCTGTCCCTCGTTGCAGACTCTATGGCGGTTCCCATAGACTATGAAACATAAATCTCCTTGTTGTCAAACTCATGCCTGTCCCCCCCTCCCCCCCACTAGGAAGCTTTTCATCTGTGCCGGTAAATGCCACTTACTGATGACTGCAGGATTCCACTCCACTGTCGGCAAAAAGAGTCTTAAGCAGCGTCAAGAGTGACGCTACAAGCCACGCCTATAAAAAATGTCTCAAAATAAGCGTATTTCTTTTATTTCATATTGTTGTTTTCTTAAAGAGAATGAGAAATAAATTTTCCTTAAGTGATATGGAAGTTAAAAAGCCCTGGCCGTAATAATTGTTCACCTCTGGTTTGTGATTAGTCGTCTTCATTTTCATATTTGCGCCTACCTAATTTGCAGCAACTCAACACAAAACACGTCAGCCCAAAACTGAGTGATTAACATTCTCTGACGAACGGATAATTCCTAAAGTTGACAGTTTCCCAACTTGGCAGTGCAATTTTACATACGAACTTCTCCGCCCGAGATTAGCCGTATAGAGTTAAAGCATTAGGGAACTGGATTCGTCGTAAACTTATTGTTACTCTTTCATCAGCTTAAAATGAAGTAAGTTTATGTTTCCAGACAGATAACCCAATGAAGACGAGCTTCCTGTTGAAGTTCAAGTTCTTAAGGTAAAGCAATACTTGTTTATCTAAAGAAGACTAGTTTTCAGTGTGGCCGTGAAAAATCATTTAATCGTTAATTGCAATGGTTTGCTTCCTAGTTATCTTAGAGATAAATCAATGAGATAAATCAAATTACGATGAACTGCTAATGGTGTGAAATAGCTTGATAAATAGTTTGTCTGTTTGTTAGAAAATGTGGATTTATCGTCAGCAATGGTGGTAAGCAACGAGGGGTAAGCAAGAATCTAGCAAGAGAGTAACTAAGTACTTTAGCGTTTTAAAAGCTGAGCAACTTGGAAGAGTATGATGAGGACTGGGTGACTGACAGAATAGAGACTGGGACCACTAGAAATATTACCGGAATGTGCCGTGCCAATGTTTCGCAGTTTAACTTTGCTATTCCTATATCTCAAATAACACAACCTTTGTTGAAATATATAGGTATTCCAAGCCTTAATTAAAAATACTGATATGAGTATCAAAAACATATACATACGTATATCATGACCAAATGTATGGTCCGTACTATTGGCAGCCAGTTGAACTGGCTAAAATGGAACTGGCTTCTACTCCTTCTTAACGAAATGCTCTAAAATCTTTGATAATGCATTATGCACAAAATACTGTTCACTAATCTACAATTTGGAGCTCATCATCTAAAACGTGCCACTTCAGAACGTCGGTTGGTTTTATTTGTTTCATATACATATAAAAGGTTGTAAAAGGTTGTAGATTCCAACACAAAGGATATGTTACCCTTCCGTGCAATGCACCACTCATAAGAATGATTTCCGTTCATATTTTCTCTGGTGAATCCCACGAAGGTGTTAAATTAGTCACTTGATAAACTAACTTCCAAAAAAAATGATGATTTCTTGCCAAGATAGAGAGCGGTTACTTCCGTTTCACGCAACTGATAAACTGTCTTGAAAGTGCTTTAAGTGGAATTATATAACATGAGTCACCTCCAAAATATGCTTATGTCTAGCAGTTTTCATCTAGATGTTTTCATTAAATTCAAGCCCGTAAAATATTTTAGTTCAAAGGTAGCAATCCATGCTTTTCAAATGAGTGGAGAATGAAAAATTATATACTTCTTTAAAACGAAATTGCCAGCTGATACTTTGTGTAATTACCAGTCATTAAAATGGCTTTCCCGGCATTCGTTTAGGAATAAGTTCTCCGTGACTGACATTTGTACAATCATACTACTTGATAATAGAGTTTTGAAGAAGATATTAATAAACTTATTAACATTTTCACACCAGCTAAGCCTATGCTGGAAAAAAACGGATACACTTGAGTCAAAGCGAAATCTCAGTTAAGCGACTGTCCTCTGACGGGAATTAAGTAATTAACGAGCTGTTAGCGTCCGTTTTGGCTGCCTTTAACCCATTGTGCATGGGATCGGGTGAGATGCTTTGAGGCACAATGTTTTCTAGTCAAAGAAGTCAGTCGTGTTTTTACTCGTGTATACAACATCAATGACAAGCGAGAACTGGACTTAAGTGACACTTGCTTATTGTTGCTATTGCTTTAAAAACTATTCATATTTCATTTATTCCACGCCTTGGCCTGTTGTCAAGTAGTCTCACGAGTTTCCTTGCGGAAGCCATTTTGAATGGCGCCAAGTTATTCCCGCTCTCAAAATAATTCGCGGTAAACGTAGGAATCCGCACCTTAATTTGCCAATTTTTTTTGTTCGATTTGAAAGTGTTTGAGGAGTATGGAAGTCGTAATCAACGCATTACTGAGATATTAAACGTTTTTACCGGATAGAACGAGTCCATACATTGTTGTTGAGAGTCAGAGTGCGTCTAATTGTATTACAAGTTGATTAATTACCGCCGACACAACTAATGTTTCTCTTAATTCTTCGTCGGCCACTTCCTGCCATTAATCACCACGTTTATGAATCCCCTAAGCGTTACTGTAAAAACGAATTTAGATGTCGGTCTCAATTAACTGAATATATAGAGAAGATCGGTCAAATTCAGACAGGTCATCAGAAATTTTTAGCATTTCGGTAGAACAGTGATGGCTCTGACAACTTTTCTCAGTGTGGGACGATTTCAACATGTCAACGCCCTGCCGTGGGTTTTGTTTACGAGCATTTTTCTGGCGTAATGTGGCATGTTATCGTTACAGACAGACAAACATTTGCAAAGTATACTTTGATCGTGTGTAATTGTGCAACTCAGACCGTCTAAGGGGCACGCAGCCCTCACGGAAGATGTTTACAGTAAGATGCACAGTAAGAGGTGGGAATGTTTATCCAAAACACTCATAACAAAAAGTGTCAACAATCCAAATATCTGCACGTCGTGAAGATATATCGAGTAAATTTTTCAAAGCTGAGAGGGTTAGAATGTTCAAAAAAGAATTGGTTCCACCCCCGGGAAGCCACAAGCGAAACGTTTTTTAAGGCGAGCGGGTTTCGAAAGGTTTTGAGCCTGATTAATGAGCTGTGAATTAGTTTACTGACTGGGTGGTAATAAGGCTACCAGAAGTGTTGAAAGGATTGTGTAATTGTTTAAATTTGAGCTTCACACTATACGGCGTGTTCTCACGCACTTTAATGAACCAACAGGTCGTCTAAAGATCTTTCTGAAGTATCCGAAGTGCGCACAACAAAAATTTCTGTCGATCAAGTCGGTGATAATTGCCGTCGCTTCTAATTTGTTACAGTTTACTCTGAAAAGACTAGTTAACCACTGATAAACCCTGCCTTTTGATATAGTTCAACCAGTTCTCGAGTTAGCTCTTAGTAAGGAAATTCTCTACAAGTCAATTTCAAAGCCGCTTTGCAGTTATTTAAGCTGAATAATCTTCAAAGAAAATCTTGGCTAGGGCGCTATAATACCACGGTTTTAGTTGAGTCATGTTAAACAAGAGAATAGTAGCTTTGCCCCCTGATCCGTGGAAAATTCTAAAGTTTGTCACCCAAATCACCTGAAATACTTCAGTGATAAGTTATTGAGATAACTTTGCTACTTTACACGGTATTTTACACAGATAAGAAGTAAAGGCATTTTGTAACATGTGTAAAACATAAGAATACACGCTATAATCACATCAAACAGATGAATTCTCTGGCGGCACATTGAAGAATTTTCTTTGTGTTTTTACCGCGGTCAAGAAGATAGATGACTTAACAGGAGCTCAGCTGGAAAAAATGTCCTCGCCTGTCCTCGCAGGAAATGCTTCCTTAGTATTTATAGCTCTACATGCAAGGATATGTCCTATTTCCGGCTAAAAATCTTCAAAACATTTTTACACCGCATTTCAAGACTATGTAAGCCATGAGTCAATTTTGACACCTTTCATCTGGCTTATGTGAAATCGCTTCCTAGAAACCTTTAATGGACTCGACAAACTTTCTGCTCACCTCAAGTGGGCAAATATTGGACCATTCTAATGTTAATGCCATCCTCCATTCATTTACTTTGTAAAGACTTTTATGAGCAGTTTTTTGATTTGCGTAAATATCAGTGTCCAAGGAAACAAAGGATCTCGAACCTATCAATACACAGCCTGCCCCTCCAAAGATATCTCTGTTTATTGCCTCAGCGAGCCAATCAGGTGACGCCAAAGTAATTTAATTTAGAAATATCATATTACCTAGGAACCAATCCGAGACTTTATAATCGCACGGGTTTTGATAAAATCGCATCTTTAAACACAATCACAGTTCAACCAATTAGTGTATGTGAAATGGTCTTTGTCTCTGGGGCGTAACAAGAGAAAACGTTAATTGCAGCACAATAAATAATGTTCGATCGTTTTACAGGCTTGAGATGGTATAATCGCAACGAAACAGCCAAGCCTGGGTTACGTGTCTAAATCAAGTGGGCAGGAAGTCTTGAAAATCTCGGACACTTTGCAGTAGCGAAGGAAGATGAAATGTATGTGTCTGTTGTACCTCTTGGCAATCGTCTTCTTCAAATTAACTGATTCTTGCTGCGTTGATTCTTCGAGCGGTCTCAAGAGAAAATGGGAGCTTTGGACACATCCGATCTTACGGAAACGTTCTGTGGATATCGCTCAAAAACGATTTCTCACGGCTCTGGGACTTGAAGATTTTCCAACGCCGGGGCGACATGTTATTCCGCACAAATTTATGCTGGAGTTGTATAGAAACTTATCACGCGGAAACTACAAAGGGAATCAAAGCTATGATGTGTTGCCGAGTACAGTTGTCGGGATCGTTGATCAAGGTCAGTTTATTATTATCTTGGAGGGTTTTTAGCAAGTGTTTCATTGTTTGTATTTGTTTTACGATGTTACCAGTCTCGTATTTCTTTACTTGATTTAAGTTTCTTATGCGCGCGATTGATTGATTCTCCGTGCCTAATTTCCTCTCTCCTTTGTCTATTTTTTGCAGAACGCGGTTCTAATTTAGTGACTCCAACCAGTCAACAAGTATTTCATTTTAACATCAGTAAAGTGCCCTCTCGGCAAGCTATTATCGATGCCGAGTTACGAATATTAAGATTACCGACGGTTAAGGAGGAATCTTTCACTACAAAGCACGGTACAACTTACAGAGCAAAGCTTTATGGCAAGCGCATCAAAGACATGCCAAATTTAACTCCGTTGGAGCCTTCATCGCACCAAGACCTTCTCGATTCACTCGAATTTGACATTTCTGATAGCTTAGAGGAAAATTGGAACGTGTTCTCTATCAAGAAATCGATTGAAAATTGGCAGAGGGCGAAAGAAAATTCTCACGAGTTGGAGTTACGCGTGGAATCTATGCTGAGTGGCGATCTCATCCCACCGGAAGAACTGGGGTTTTCTAAAACCGGGCGCCTTTATAACAAGCACGCTCTCCTCGTGGTATACGCAACTGATCGAAAGCCTCCTGATCTTATCCGGAAGCCCGTCTCGAACGAGAACAAAGCCGCAAGTAACGCAATATCACCGGGAAAAAGTATTGACCCAAACCAAGACAAAGACACCTCCGATCTGGAACACAGCCGGGTACGGCGAGACGCGAGATCCAAATCCGGGGGAAACATGAAGAAGCGGAGCAGAGGATCGAAATCAAAGCGTCGGCGAAAAAAGGATTCCTGTCGCAGAAAACCTTTGTATGTGGATTTTAACCAGCTGGGATGGTCTACCTGGGTTATTGCTCCGAGAGGGTACAGTGCATATTTTTGTCAGGGACTTTGCGAGTTTCCTATAGACAATCATTTAAAACCTACTAACCACGCAACAGTACAAACGATTCTGAACTCTGTAGCACCTTCACTCGCTCCTCGAGCGTGCTGCTCACCGAATAAATTCAGTGCAATTAGTATTCTTTTTATAGATACAAGTGAAAATATTGTGTACAAGAAGTACGAAGAAATGGTGGTAGAGCGATGTGGTTGCAAGTGAACCGACGGCAGACATGCACACGATGTAGTGAGTGATAGCCGTTTCTAACCTCCTAGCTCAGTTACAGGTGCTGAGTTCTCCATGCTCAGGTAGCTCGCGCGGCTAAGGTATCACTGTTTTTATTGAATCATCACCTCCCCGGGAGTTTAGCGCTGAAATTGTGTACTTTTCTCACTATCCGGCGCTATTTCAAAGTGTTCTCGAGCTCTTCGCAGACTTTCAACACTTCAGAGTTCATTGCCCGCATACATCTTCCACGTTGCGGGGTCAGAATGTTTTATGTTCCAGGTCGTGCTGTGTTTACTCAATTTCTTGACCACCGATGTGATTTAGTTTGCATAATCCTATTAAAATTATCAACGATATTGTTTATGAACTCCGATAGATTCTCTAAAATGCCTCTGGATAAACTGACAGCCAGACAAGTCTCTTCCGAAACCACTGAAGAGGACTAAGCTGGCGTATTTCAGCCGTTAGACGGCGAAACAATGTTCACATCCAAAGATTTTCATGTATATTAACTGTAATATCGTCATAGATTATTATTCCACTCCAGGAGTTTTATCACCTCTTTATTTTTATCAGATGACAAACGTATTTTTATGTGAAAAATGACTACACATCATTATTATACTGAAAAGTATTTATGCGTAGGTCTCCTTCTCGTATTTAGTCAATAATTTTGATAGATAATGGTTTGTTGGCGTTAGCAAATCGGCCGCCCAACCAAACAACAATGGCGAAGTTTATCCATGATTAGCGAACAATCGATTTCTGCGTTATTATTACCTTGGTCGAATGTAAATACTGAATAAATTATTTAAGACTTCAAAAGGAACGTAGAAAAGGTCCGTGATGTGTTGCAATTGTTGAACTATTTTTATCCCCAAAACATAGACAGCTCCGTTAGAGCAATACAAATCAATGTCTGAAAATAAAACGACGCTTAATACAGCGTGTGGTTATACGTGTGTATATGAGTGTTGGGAGTCGTGTAACAGCTTGCTGCGAAATGACAATTACTTAGTAATGAATGCAGTCTTTTTCGAGCCGAACCAATTGTACTCTCCACGTTATCATTGGCTATCTGACGAAAAAAGCGTTTTCAACATGCTGTTTTAAAAGTGCTTAACTCGATCCAAGGAGGCGTACAAAAAGCACCTTACATATATTAGGATAAATTGCTAAAGTGTGCCGTAACCGCAGCATTGTCTGTATCACCACTATCTTCTACACCGGAAAGAGAATATGCAAGAATAGATAACTGAAATGAAAGATGTTCTACACTCGATTTGATGTATTTTTACTTTGAGATAACAAAGTACTAAAGGTTATCTTTTTGTCGCAAGGAAACTGCAGGGCCCTTATCTTAAGATAAGCCACAATATGTACAGAGGAATTCTTTTGGTTCGTGATAATAGAGGCTCGTAGAGCTCAAATGGACAGTACAATTGAATCCGAAATATGCCATTATAGCACGGCAAGGAAAGAATTCATTTAAGGGCTTTGAAGTCAATAATATTATTAATCCTGCACTGAGTAATTAACGATTATTATTTGGGCTTAAAACTTATTGCAACACGAAGCTTTCACAAAACAAAAGGAAACATTTTCTCTTCAACGTAAACAATCAAAGTTGACCAGAAAGATAGTATATCTTCCTTGGCCGTCAACACTCTCAAAATATTCCGTGTTTTTTTGATGAAGTTAAATGTTTGTTTCTGGAAAGAACAGATTGCATAGCATACTAGCATTGGTGAAATTCTCAGCATTTGGGTCTAACATGCCGTTCCTTCCTCAAATAAAGTACCCTAATTGCTCATTTAACTTTGTTATTTCACCTGAGTAAGAGCTTTTTCCCAAAACATTTCTTAATTACTCGTACACAACCCCCTTAACGGCATGAGGTCTCAGAGTTAAGTAGTGTCTCTTGCGTCATGCAATCACGATACACCGAAAAGGGCATTCACAAAAGCCACCCTTTTGTGTTAATATCATCACAAACGTATAACTCAAGGAAAGGGTGGGAATTTCTGAGCAAACGCCACGAAAGAGTTGGCAATTTGGAGCAGATTGCTGCGATTCTATGCGAAGATTTCTTAAAGTGGACAAAGATTTCTTTCTAGGGGGCATTGTAAACTTGGCTCTTAGCACTAAGTAGTCGCACGCGGACACAATAAATGACCTCTATGGCTTAACCCTTTCACGAAATGAGACACTAAATGCAAGAACCATCAACCACTGTCAACACAAGTGTGTAAAGTTTTCACAGATAATATTGACTTTTTTTCACTTCATTCCAGTAACAGATCTCTTTAGTCAAATTCCACAGTCTTCCTTTTTCTTTTTTGTCACTGTAGTTGTGCAAAACCATGTTTATCCAAAAAGAACAATTTTTATGTGAAGTCGTCTTCTAGGCCTTCTATTTAGTGAATGCAGAAACAAAGGTTTACAGGTATTTGTACAGTCAAGTTACGTACAAAATTGCCATTTTTGGTATGGCTGTAGGAAGGTTGCGCTGCAGATGTCAGCGAGTTTTAGTTATTACAGATAGTTGTAAATTTTAACCGGATCTTGGGTTCCTACCCCCTCCCCATTGGAATGATTGACAAATAACCTATGGATAAAGCTGTTGATTAACAGTTTCTATTGACTCAACGAGCGAGAAAATGAACTTCATTAATTGCTTAACCTTGGCCGATTTCGGCAACATATTCTAGAAACACATTGTATGGCAACACAAATAAACAGCCATGTCTTCAATATCTCCGTCGAGTGTCACTGATGAGTCCAGAGGTGATGGCACAACGATCGCCTTGCACTCTATTCCAAACAAAAATTGTTTCTGAGGCTCAGATTTTGTGGAAACGTGAGAAAGACCACATGAATTTTCAGTCTGGGAATGTTAAAAAGAAAACTTCCTTTACATCCAAGAGAGAAAGTCACTGCGGGCTCTAAATGTTTTGTTTTTGCTCGTTTATTGACTAATAAACCAGAATATACAACTTTGTCATGTTTCATCCAAAGCTTTCAATTAATTCTTTGTGTTTGGGTCAGTAGAGAGTAGCTAAAACAGAGATTCCTCAGCTAAAGTTATCGGAAACAGTCCACTGAAAGTTTACTAGGTAAGGCTTGCAGATAGTTCATCAGAACTGTGGTTCAATCACGGTCACCCTCTTTCCCG
Organism: Stylophora pistillata; assembly: GCF_964205215.1. Lineage (NCBI taxonomy): Eukaryota > Metazoa > Cnidaria > Anthozoa > Scleractinia > Pocilloporidae > Stylophora > Stylophora pistillata. Next base: position 30,998,888 of record NC_142520.1, read on the forward strand.
AGTTAAAAAAGAAAGACGCCAAACCGAGTTATCTGTTTACAGATGTAATTTTTCACAACACGGTAAAATGATTATAGTTTTGAAATCTCTTGTTGAGCTTAAATCATTCTCCGGTGGAACCATCATGGGTTCAATAAAGCAGTAATTGTACAGAATGCTGGAAAAATTGCTCATGGCTATTCGAAGTCTAATGAGTCTATAAATTCTTTGACCTTTCGTAAAAAACGGAAACTGTAGAAGTCGGTGGGGTAAAAGGACGAGTTGATTTAAAAAGGATTGACAAAAATCTTAAATTTCCTTTTAAATACCGACGTTTCTACATATTCAGTGGCTTTTTGCAATCCGAAATGGCAGACCATCAACACCTCTGTTTATTAAAAGGAAATCACCGCACTGGTGAGAAAAGGAGCGTAGTTACTAGCTTCTAATTAAAAGAATGGTGATTTTTCATAATGGAATCTTCGCCTACGGAAATTTAATGAAATTAAAAGTTGTGATGAATGATTTAGTCTTGTTATCCTTTTCTATTGCACATTTGAAGAAACCTGACAATTATTTAATGAACCAGCTTCATCCTATACAATATCATGGGAGATTTGATTAACATCTGAAGACACCTTTTTTAGACTGTGGCAATTTTTGGAAGTATTTGACTCTGCTCTAAAGGTTTTAATTCATTCAGTTCCAAGCCCTTCATAAGCCGAATTCCAACTGCTCAATATCATGGTAATGCTATTTTCAGGTACTTACTCTCATTGCACTGAAAGTCAATTTTCCGTGGTGAGTGACTCGGAAGAAATTAAAAATAAACTACGACTTCGCGATTTTGTTTCATAGCAAAAGCTTGTTTTATCGAGAGCTATTTAGCAGTTGATGCTCATCCGAAAAAATTTGAACTGCTACAACACTTTTCTTCTTTGTCCTTCTAAAATATTTCGAGAGGGTGCAAGTTCCTAGGTGAATCTGCACGATTTTTCCGTCGTCCATAGCACACGTAATAATCTTGTGATGATGTCAATTAATTACGTAAGATATTTACAGTTCTGCGTATCAACACAATCTATGACAGCTCATTTCAGTGCAGAGTTGTCAAAAAATATGAATTGTATAACAAACACACTAAAACAAGCGAACTCTTAATCAAATTACTATCAGTGGGTAATTTTCAATAAGAGCACTTTGGACTTCTGTCAGCAGATCACATATTCGTGTTCTGTTGACAGGAGAATTTCAATAGATACAGTGAATGTGTCTTCGAGGAGGCCTTAAGAGACACAAAGACATGCCAAAAAATCTTAATCTTTAATTTTTTTAAATCTAACACAAGTTTATTAATCCCTCAGCGCACGCACTAACCGGGACTTCCCCGAACAGGGTGAGGTGTTGAACATCCTTTAGTCCTCTTCGGGAATTTTAGTTCTAATTCTAAGTTCTAATGAAAACGAATAAGTCACAAAGTATACTGAGCAATGTTGTGTAAGCTGTTTCACCGTAAAGTATTTAATTTCAAAGAACAATGATTGAGATATTCTGCAAAAAATCATCAACAAAAGGGAGTTGTGTAATGCCTTGATAGTTCCACCGGCTGAATTTTGATTGTAAGACAAAGCCTCCAAACTAAGGACAATTTTGGGGACACCGTTTTCCTAAGCATACCTCTCTTTGTTTATACCGATAACAGTTTAATCGAGTAACTTGAGAATTTATCCTTCTTGACAAAATTCGTCTTTTGTCGGTAAACTCTAGGATTACCCACTGGAATCTTACTTAAAATTTTAAATTGATTTAGTACCCCCTTGTATCTCGACAAGAGAACTTTGTACTTAATTGTTTACGAAGAAGTGTTGAAAAGGTGTTTAGTGTTTACATAGTTTGGCTCAAATACAGAAAATGAAATACCAAAACTTTAAGATTACGACTGAGGGGATGGATGAGTTTGGAATGTTTTCAAGTTTTGTTAATTGTAGTATGTAGCACGCGTGTAATCATGAGACGACTTCGCGTAGGTTTACAGGAAATTTGATTGACTGTGCAGGGAAAAGATTTTAGGACGATGCAAGATAGCTTTCTAATTAAATACAATTCTGAAAAAGTAGGAATAAATGTCCCAACAGTTCAACCCCTAATGAACAACCAAATCAAGGCCTGTTGGGTCTAAATCCCATCTGCAAAAAGAGTCAGGGAGCGATAGTCTCTTTCGTATACACATATAATTATGTATCTTTCTTCTTCTACTCATGTACTTTCGGCCTCATCAAGGTTTCCCTCTAAGCACTGTGTGGATCACACGCAAAGTTTATCCTCAAGACCTCTCATAAATACCTGAGGTAAACTATAATGTTTTTAACTTCCCTTTAAAAGTTGCCAGATCATCGAGACGAGTAGACCTCGATTGCCTCTAAGGATTCGATGACATTTACTTCTTAATCACGTTCCACAAACTTTCTACATATCGTGATGTTGATTGAAGCGCCTAATTGAAAATTACAAGGGATTATTTGTGCTTTTTCTCCCAGGTTCTGATCACACCGACTAATCAGTTTACTATCATCATTATCGTCCGGTATTTATATCGAAATACCTTCTTTTAGGACAACGTGGATTTACGTCATGCAAACGTCCCCCACAAAGTTTTAAGATGAACGGTATAGGAAATAGCTCTGGTCTACAGCACGAAATCAAGAATTCAAACTAACAGCGGCCTTCTACCTCCTCACTCAATTTCCTCTTCCTCTGACACGTAAACACACATTCTCGGACTTTGTATCATACCCTGAGAGATGAAAGGCGCAAGAAGGACACTCTTAAGTGCTAGTTATGCTCACCTTGTACAATTTGGGCGCTGTGCACATGCATACAATGATATATTGAGCTCAGGATTAGACAAAGACGTTCCTTTGCTCTACTAGCAAGTGTGGTGCGCATGTGAATTAAAATAACTTATGACTTGGTTCGGAGATTTATTATTTATTATTTGTATGTAGTGGTGCATAAGGAAAACTTATTACTGGATTCTTTCCTCAATTAAGTCATGAAGACCGATCTCATTGTTCTATTTAATGATACAATATATGATCCTAGGGATTTACTGGTCACTTTATCGGGCAGAAAGTTCAGTTACACTTCTCCCTAACTTGCTGTTTAGTTTTTTGAAATTTCTGAAAGGAAAGAAGGCGCGGGAGTGACGTATCCCGTCCAAGAAGACAAATAACCTTAAAGTAGGCAGTGAGGACTCCAGTGATACAGAAGTTATGATCAGCGAAACCACTTTCCCTCGCCCCTAACGTCGGTGTGCAGTGTTAAATTTTTTCAGCTGATTTCTTTTAAAGCGAATTACGATCCTGGCCTGGTCGGCATTGCACGCACCGAGCATTTACTGTTGAGTTTAAAGTAAAAAACACGCTCTTACCGTGAGGTCATCGCTTCAAAATTTAACCTGGAAGAATTACTTTAATTGCTCCCTGTGAAGGTCGTGTTTAGATTTCTAGGTGTTAATTATCTCAGGCTGCTCGATTTTTGCGTGAGGTGATGTTATAAAAACTTCTTTCATGACTCACGTTTAATTCTGTTTTAAGCTAGTTATATCGAAGGCCGACCCTTGGATCCTATTTCCGTATCACACCGAAACGACTGCTGAGCTTTCCTCGGCTGGATATACCTCTCGATTGTAGAAGTTCATTAACAACCGTGCGAACACAGTCCATTTTAACCGGACAAGAGGGAGACGAATTGAGAGAGTAACGCTTCTCCTCCAAGAACTATAAAATTATTTGAATTATTAAGAATATGTTCCTGATCACCATGTCCAAAGTACCGCCTACCCCGGCACCGGATTCTATAGCGATATCTCTACGTAGTTCTGCTTAGTTTGGGATTATAACAATAATGTCAAGGCTTGTTTTTATTAGGGATATGTTATAAGTAAACGCCTACTTGCCGTACACGGTACACGGGTATCGCTCGAAAAACGTGTTTACCAGCAATAATGGAGGCTGATGCGTGCTTTTCACGAGTTAAGAGGCTTGAAGTGCTAGTCACCATTTTGCATGTTTGTAGTAAGCTTCCTTACAATGTGTAAAATCAAACACAAGAGTTTTGATTATGGCAATGATAAATAAGGAGTGTAATGATTGGGGAGTCTGAAGATAAATGACTCTCACATATTCAGTCAAAAGATTTAAGATTTGTTCATTGTTCTTTCCTAATTCTGTGGCAGCTGGCAGCCTAATTTTGAAGACCGACGGGTTTTGTAAAGATATTTTAAAAACACTAGGGGCATTATTATTCTGACTGGGGAAATATAGGCAGTCAGCACTGAGTTTCTCGCTAACTGAGGGCGAGGACGTGTCTTTAAAATAACAAGTGGCCACTTTAGTCTCCGGATAAATCCAAACCATGTCCTTCAGACGGTGTCCTATCAGTCATGTCTGTTCTTCTTCGTCACGCACTAGCTTCAAGATAAAGGTTAATAAATAGGACAACGCGAACAGGGCCATTACTCAAATCCGGACCGCCTAGCCTGAATTCCCATACCACACTTGCTCAAAATATTGCAGCTATGTTTTGACGCACAATCATTTATTTGTTCGATTTTCGCGTGAAGTGATCGCATGATGTTGCACCAACTTCGCTGTTCAAATCTGTTCCTAATCCATTTTTATCTAAAGCCGATTTTTCATTCCTATTTCCGTTTGCCAGTAGAGCACCTGTCTGCTTCATTCTGATTGATCTGTGATTTCTTCTGCAAAATAGATAAGCAACAGCTCCTATGTTGGCTTTGATTAATTCTACACAGTGACTTACAATGAAGCCTTGCTAGTCAGAGTTGAAAGTCTCTGGCCCAAGAGTGAGTGTCGGTTCGCCGAGTGTGAAGCACGTCCTCCACTATAGTCCGTCAATAACTTGATCCCTTTGTAATTCTATTTAGTTTAGGATTACAATGATCATAGATAGCTTGTTTTTATTGATTATAAGCTTGAGGTAAAACCGCCCTCTTCAAAACCAACCAAATCCATAAAATTTGCTCTTTCTTCACTAAGTTCCATAACAAGTTAAGCCGGTGCAAAGGTGTTGGCGAGTTAGTTGATCTGTTGAATGGCTGTGAGAGGAGAAAAGGCATACTTTGTTGGAAAGTTTTCCATTTTTATGAAAACTCAGTTAAATTAATGAGAATTGGGCGATACAGATACGGTCGAATGCTTTCAGCTTGTAAACTGAATTATCTTTGTGGCTGGACCGCTGTGGCCACTTAGTTTAGGTAAATGTTCGTAGATCTTAGTACCTTAGTCTTTTTCTCTGTCTCAGTCACTCTGATCATTTGCCTATAAAAGCAATGAACGAATAAACTAATTCAAACTAACAAAGCGAAACATTGACAATTATGTACGCTTATTTTCTCAAATGGCTAGATAAGATCTTAGGGGCGTCTGATCAAGCGATGAAATCATAGGGGTCTTCTTTGCTTTTTTGAAGTTGTTGAAGAGTTGATTTACCCAGGTAGATAAATTTGATACCAGAAGTCATTGGCAGCAATCATGAACTGTTGCTCTGCAGAAGGCGGAGTCTATAACACAAGCTACAAACAGTTAGTTAGAAAACATTTTCTTGGTGGTCGCGTACACGTTCGGTGACAATGAACCGGCAGGATGATTGAATCCTCCGTATTATCTTTTTAATGTGCTATATCTGCGACCATTCCGTTAAGTTTGATATCTCAGCTTGGATCCTGAAGTAAACTCGGTTGTTTCAACATTTTGCTTTAAAATGATAAATCTTTATTTTGCCTCAAGTTAATACTTCGTCTTAAACATAAACCACGGTGCTTGTTCGACATGAAGACGACAGGCAATGAAACCAAGGCAGAACGTTTTGAATACATTAACAGTGACGTACATGACATGAGTCAAAATTGGAGAATTCGGGTAAAATTTGATATACACATATTCCAACTTCTCAACTCTCAGACACCCAACCCTCTTGTTATTCTTTTCGTTCCACAAATTACTCGACTACGGAAATATCAAAGCTGATCAGCCGCGTAAACCCATATTTATCAAATAAATCTCTGATAAAAATAGGAGCGAACAATTACTTTCTCTACTGTTAGGAAATCTGTTCAACAAGTGCAGATAACATTTTTTTGTCATTCCCATATTAACCACACTCGGAAAGGCTTGAAATTCTTGGCCTGAAAAGAAGAATGGCTTCTCATATGTTCACAATGTTCGGACCGTAAATTTAATTAACGGATATTATCAGTTTTTTCAAACACTTTATCGCTTCCTTAATTGCTTTATCAACAATTGTCACGCCCCGGCTAGGATAACCTGTCGCGTGCCGTAAAAATGTGGAAATAGTTGTAAGGAGATATAACAACCTAAACCTCGCCAGGTCTTGAGACGTATTAATTAAAACATATCGCGGGAATTCTGATTATCCAACTTTCCGGCGCCATACTCCACTTGTTATTTCCACTGTAAATTTTTATCTTAAAGATAAGACAAGAGAAATGATAGCTGTTTAAGACGTCATACTTACGCCACTCTCTCAAAACACAAGTACTTAAATTGAATCTCCATGAGCAGTTTCACGGTTTGTTATAAATAGAAAGTGCAACGACTGTCTTCTTACGTAAAATTCCACCCATAAGATAATTTCTGGATGAGGTTTTGTATCATGTTGGCAGAAATCGTAGTGTAAACATAGTCTGCAAGTGTGAGTACAGCTTTCTAACCGGTTGGAAAATGCATAATTTGAAGCATCACGCTTGAAGGAGACTGTCACGCTCATAAAGGAGACTGTCCACTTGATTGTGCATCAGAAGGACCCTCTTGGCTGATTCAGAAACATTCCATTTCGCCATACTAAATAACGACTCTTTTGTAGATTGTTTTATGGTCCCCATGAACGACTGTTTCCCACTGTACAACATAAGGTACCTTTTCAGGTAAGGTACCTTTTCAGGGGTCCCTTAATTTCATTGTACATTGGAAGGTCCTTAAAATTTACCGTCTTTATTTACATTAGGGACTTTACACAATCAGGACGGCAACGCCAAGGAAGACTTCGATTAAAAAATGAATTTCTACTCTTAGTTAGAATTTCAAAAATGGTTGTAGGAGCTTACTGTCTTATACGGCGCCACAGCTCAACTTCAGCATGACGTATAAAAGTAGCGTTGAGTTCCAAATGGAAATTAAAAAATTTGCCGTCGCTGTTTCCGTTCGCAGACGACGCAAATTTTGGCGACTTCACGTTGTTGTTTTGCGTAGGACGGCTAAGAAATGTACAAAGTTTCAAAACGCACGTGCTGAGCTATTGTTCTGCCAATTAGATATCTTGTTTTTCCACGTCCTCGTTGCCGTCGCCGTCGCGGTTGCGTAAGGTCCCTATTATCAGTGCACAAAAGCATCACACATCGACATTCTTATTCTCTCCGTATGCAGCAAGCTTGGTTACCACTAACCTAGTTAAATAGTTAACCTTGCCACGAGTCTCCAAAGGATCATGAGTCGAATGGGAGTCCGAATCCTCCCTGTTATATTCACTGAAGACCATCTGCCTTCCCTTTGATCCCCCGGCTTAAAATTATCACCTTTTAAATCATCGTTGCACATATGCATCACTGACGACGCTCCAGCCTCGCACTTAAAAAGCCTAACGTTTTATGAGTATTTTGTAGCTCAGTGGAAGATCGTCGAAGTATCCATCGGATGGTCGTAGTTTCAAGTCTTATTGAAAGCACTCGTCGCTTTTTTCTCTGAGTATATCTGAGTCATTCACTGTTTAAAATATTCCTTCATTAAAATCCCCTGGCTTAAAATGTGTACCATCTTCACTTACATCATCATTGCGCGAAAGGATCGCACATCGACATTTGTATTTTCGCCATTCGTATTTTCTCGTGGACGCAGGAAGTTTGTCCCAATGGACCCAGTTTAACTATTACGCAAGCCACAAGTCTACAAATTTACATTGGTAGAGCATCCAAGGTTCTAATCGGATGGTCGAAGTTTCGAACCCCATAACGAGCACTCGTAGTTCTTTTTCTCTCCGAGTATGCCTTTCTAATTCACTGAATAACATTTTCCTTCATTTAAAACAACTGTTACCTTGGAGAAGTCATGTGTAGCGACCAGGAGCATTTAAAATGAACGCACGAAGGTAGTGGTGACGATCGCGGGAGAAGACAATACCAAAGTAAACGACAATTCCGATTCATTTATTAATAAGGGTTACAATATATTCGCATGTGATTGTGATGCGAACTAAACGGCAATTGAGAAATAAAATCTTATGTAACACACATTGTACATACCGATGACGAAACAAACTAAGAATAACTCCAAATGAAACCAATAATCAGAGTAACGATGAAACAAACAAACAAATTGACTTACTTTGGTCTAGCTCCTGACTTTGGTTGATGGCAGTGGTAAATACCAAGATTGGCGAAATAGCGAGAAGATAACGAATGTACACTGATGTAGATTACCACGATCGCAAAATCAACACTGAAGCAACCTATTATCTACGTCTATTATGTAAGACTTATAATTACCGGAAAACATGAACAAAAATATAAATAATCAGTAGGTGATCAGTTACTGTTCAAACGAATTGAAACAGTCTTTAGACGTAACAACAAGAAGCTTAAAATTTACCATTTAATTTACATTATCATTACATATAAGCATCACATATCACCACATATCAACCTTCCATCCATGCAATAGGCAGGAAGTTCATCACCGTGGAACTAGTTAAAAGGCCAGCTTGCTTCAAGCCTCATTTAGCGCAGAAGGAGCTTCTAATCGTAGTTTCGTAAGTTTGACTTTTATTAGGAGCATTTGAAAATTCATTTTTCTTCAAATATGCCTGAATCATTCTCTGAATAACATCTTCCTTCACTTAAAAAACCAAGCTTTAGATTTACCATCTTCATTTGCATCAGCATTGCGCATAAGCAGCACATGTCGACATTACCATCCTCACAGTGTGCAGGGGTGTTTTTCCCATGGATCCAGTTAAACTGCTACCCTTGTGCCAAGTTTCCAAGTGGTTAGTGGTAGACCGGCCAAAGTACTAATTGGAAGATGGTAGGTCCGAATCCTATCGGAAGCACTATTGCTAACCAGTACAGAGAAGATCTAAAGAAAGGAGCGTACGGTTTATGGCCGGCCCTTATCCGAGAAGACTAGATTGCCTACCGATTTGTGTTGAGTTACTGATTCTATGAATAAAGGCTGATAGTTTCTAAAGGAACTGTTTGGCGCTGTGTCGGTGGGGTTAATGAAATAATTTGAATATATCAACAAAGTTGAAATGGTAAATTGGCCACCGTTACGATTATAAAAGCTGACGTTTCAAGCGTTAACCCTTTGTCGGAGCGAATAGGGGAATTGTGGGTTGTGTGTGCTTTTAAAGGCAGAAAAAGGAGCTACGTGATTGGTGGGAACATGGCAACGAGAAAAAAAACGAATAAATTAGTGGAATGATTCTACTGATTCTATGTTAAGTTTCACCTTCCGAAAAACGCAGGTGTGTTGAACGGAGCTATTTATAGGTAGCATACTCTAACATTAGCATTCTCTAAGACAAAAAAACTTAGCGCTTTCATTCATTACCAGCACGTTCAGCCCCGACTCTACCTGGGTCTCCCTCTCACTGTCTCTTTCCCAGAAGCAGTTTATTTCACTGTCGCTGTCAATGTCAATGTCACTGTCTCGATCTTTGCCACTGTCTTTGTTATTGTCTCTGTCTCTTTCTATGCCAAACTTACCGTCATTATTTTTGTCACTATCAATTTCCTGGTCACGGTGTTTGTTATTATCACTGTCTGTTGCAATGTCACTATAGTTAACACTCTCTGTGCGTGTAACTGTCACTGCCACTGTCAAAGTCTCTGTAACTATCAGTGTCACTGAAAATATAACCACCACTATCGTCACACTTTCAACCCCGCAGTAACTGTCACTGTCTCTGTCACAGCTGCTATTACTATTACTGTCTCTGTCTTTATCACTCTTTCTCTCCTAACCACCGTCTCTGTCACTGTAAAAGTCACTCTAAAAGTCACTGTCTCCGTATTTGTCACTGTCACTGTCACTGTCAATATCTTTGTCTATGTCTATGTACCCGTCTCTGTCTCTGTCACTGTCTCTGTTTCCGCCACTGCCATTGTCACTGTCAGAGTCGATGTGACCTCATTATGACTGTCTTTCATTACCGTGTCATTACCTCTGTCTATCTCTCAGTCACTGTCTCTATCCCAATTACTGTCTATTTCACTGTCACTTCGACCTTCACTGTCTTTGCTTGCGATCCTGTTGCTCTCAGTCTCAATTTCAATGCTAATGTCACTGTTTCTGTCTTTGTCTCTGTTATTGCCACTGTCACTGTTATTGTCTCTGTCAACGTTTCTGTCAGTATCACTGTCGCTATCTGTGTAGATGTGTTTGTCACTGTCACTATGAAACTCTCCGTCATTGTCAAGGTTACCTTCCTTGTCACTATCCAATCCCTCTCATCATCACAGTCATTGTCATTGTCACTGTCAGTGTTACTGTCACTGTCACGGCTACTTCCACTGTAATTGTCTCTGTCACTGTATTCTCCCTGTCACTAACCTTATTGTGGTGTATTTGTAGAGACTGGGCAGTATTCGTTCCAGTCTCCCCCGACGTTTGTTGTTCTGGCGGTGAAGCGATGCCATGTGCTCGTGAATCGAAATAGAATTAAACCTTTTCCTTCGTTGAATACGTCTCACTTATCATTGTCCCTATTGCTGTCTCTGTTGTTGTTAGTGTTAATTTCCCTTCATTATGACTGTCTTTGTCACTGTTACCACCGCACTCAGTCTCTGTCACCGCCTCTGTCTCTCTCATTGGCACTCTCTCTGTCGCTGTTACTGTCACTGTAGGTCTCACTGACTTGGTCATTGTCATTCTCGATTTAAATGTCTTCATCACTGTCGAAATCACTTTCTCTCTAATCGTCGTTCTCTCTGTCACTGTCTCTATCTCTGCCATTGTCACTGTTCCTTCATTGCCATTGTCTCTGTTAGTGTTTGATGTTTAAGACATTGAAATGATTCAAAACACCTAATTCCGCTCAGTCAACGAGCTTTTATACACAGAATGAAAATGTGCAAAAAAATAATCTGTAGATTAAACGAAAAAAAAAACAAACAACTATTTGAAGAACAAAGAAATAACTTAATTAACACTCTTGTCACAATCCTAAAAGGCAACTGACAAGTAAATTTGTAGTAACAACACTACCACTTTTTATGTTGCTTACGTATTTCACTGTTTTCATTCCTCACTTTAGGACTAAGTTCTTGAAGCGATGCCTGGGCAAAAGCTTCGTTAGAATGTTAGCAATAGCCAAATTTGTGGCAGGATATTTCGAAATAATCACTGCATTGAGTACTTCTTCTCGAACAAAGTGGTAAAGTATTTTATAGCACCTTGGTTGTCTTCATAAATCACAGTTTGCCCCTCTAGAGATACTCCTACATCTGTTAGTAAACTTCGAGTCAGATTACTTCTTGAGTTGTCCTACTAAGGGCCTTATATTCCTCTTCTGCTGTTGTCAGCGTTACTGCAGCCTGTTTCTTGCTCAACTAGCTCACTGAAGCTTCCTGAAGTCGAATGACGGTCTGTAAGTCTCCCGTCCGATCTGCGTCTAAGTAATCAGTCAGCTTTCCATTAGCACACTTCTTGTGAGTCAAATCAAGGTAGGCAGTTTCTTTCAGATATCGAGAATCCGCTTTGCTGCAGCTACATGACTTCGTGTGCGGTTTGCGCAGAACTTCGATACACCTCCCACTGCTAGGGCGATGTCTGTAAGAGTTGCTATGGCGGCGTAAAGTAGGCTCCTAAAAATAGACTGGTACAAGATCGCAATCACAGGACTGCTAATTAACACCATCTCTCTTTAGCAACTTGATGTTCACATCAGTAGGTGCAGGTGCCAATGCCTCTCCAATTGAGAGTGTTTTCACTAGCCTAAGACCTCAGTATGCACCAACGGTAGTTTATGCGCTGACCAGATCTCTACCACTGTGGGAAATGGTTTTTGGTACATATTTCCTACCAAACATCGTTCGCAAAACGATAGCTCAGTCATTTTCTTGATTTCAATCCCTTCTAGAGACTCACTTCAAGCACGTTTCTTGAAGTGTGACTCCGGTGCACATGTCCGAGATGTTGATACCTTAAGTCGCTGCCTCGAGATGAAATAATTGAAGCATACCCACTGTAGAGAACACTGTAGAGAACAAACTTCTCGGAAACACTTCCATGAAACAGCCCAATGCTTTTACGACACGACCAATGCAACATTTCAGGCTCGACAAATTTGATATCACAATTGATCGATTGGCCCTCTTCGTTCACCCTTAGCCACCTTTGCTTTGTGTGATTTAAAATCCTTTGTTTTATCTACAAAACACACTAAAACTTCAATTCTTACATAATCAACTCAAAGTTTCCTGAGCCTAAAACCCGAGAGAGAGTGAAATTATTCAAAATAATTTCATTCTGTACACTCAGCCAGGGTTTCACACACAAAATGAATATATTTACTGTTACTCTCACGGTCAGTCAATATCACTGTCACTTTAACTGACACTGTGACTGTCATTGTGAACGTCACTGCAACTGCCACTTAAAGTATCTCAGTCACAGTCTGTCACTGTAACTATCACTAACACTGTCATTGTGTCTTTCTCTGTTATTGTCCCTGACACTTCATTGTAACTGTCTCCATCATTGTCAAAGTCACTGTCCCTGTCACTGTCTCTGTCACTGTAACTATCACTAACACTGTCATTGTGTCTTTCTCTGTTATTGTCCCTGACACTTCATTGTAACTGTCTCCATCATTGTCAAAGTCACTGTCACTGTCACTGTCTCTGTCACTGTAACTATCACTAACACTGTCATTGTGTCTTTCTCTGTTATTGTCCCTGACACTTCATTGTAACTGTCTCCATCATTGTCAAAGCCACATTCACTCTCAAGGTCACTTCATTGTCTAAGGGTCACTTCATTGTTTGTCACTGTCATTGTCACTGTCACTCTCTTTGTTGCTGACTGTTTTTGTCTAAGTCAATACACCGTGATTGTCACTCTCACTTCGAGTTCTTTTGCTCTGTATTTCACTGTGAGTGACCTCATAATCAATGTCTATTTCTGTCACTGTCACTTTTGTCTGTCAATGTCTTCGTTACTGTTTCTGTCAATGCCTTTGCCTTTTTCACTGCACTGTCAGTGTCACTGTTATTTCATTTTCATCATCTCTATGACCGTCTCTGTTACTGTCTCTGTTTTGACATTGTCACTGTCCCTATCATGGTCACTGTTACCTTCAATCTCTCTGTCAATGTCAGTGTCTCAGTCACTGTCGCTGTCTCTGTCACCGATATTACCAACTGTCCTTGTCAGTATCTCTGTCACTGTCTCTTTCTTTGTCCTTGTCACTGACTCTTCTTGTCGCTGTAACTGTCAAAGTCACCGTCAGTCTTTGTCATTCACTAGTTGCCACTGCCACTGTAACATTTATTGCGTGTCACTATCAAGGTCACTGTAAATGTGACTTTCTTTTGCCTATTAGTGTCACAGTCACTCTCACTCTTACTGTTTTTGCCGATGTCACTCTCTCACTCTCTGTTTCTATCACTAGCAATATCAACGACATTGTCATACTCTCCTTGTCCGCCACTCACACTGTCAAAGTATGTCAATGTCACAAATTCTGTTAAAGTTTAGGTACTGTCCCTGTCTCTGTCAGTATTACTTCGTCACTCTCACTGTCACTGCTCTCTCTGTGTCTGGAGAGTTATCAGTGTCTCTGTCACAGGGACTGTCACTCTCTCAGTTAATTTTCAATGTCTCCGATTCTGTCATTGTCATTGTCACTTTCATTGTCACTGCACGTTCACTATCCTTGCCACTTGAGACGTATTGAACGAAGGAAAAGCTTTAATTCTATTTCGATTCACGAGCACATGGCATCGCTTCACAACCAGAGCAACAAACGTCGGGGGAGACTGGAACGAATACTGCCCAGTCTCTACAACTACACCACACCACTCACACTGTTGCTGTGACTGTCATTGCCTCTGTCGTTATCAGTTTCGCTAAATCTTTGTTGTCGCTGTCACTGTAATCTTTTACCATCTCTACTGTCACTCTCCTCCTAATTCTCTTTTTCTTATCCTCCCCGTCACTTCCTCTCTTGCTATCTCTGTCACCATCAGTGTCACTTTTGCTAGCAAAAGGACTCTGCCACTTTCACTCTCACTCTCTCTGTCACTGTTTCATTCACTCTGTCAAGGTCACTTTAAATGTCAGCTTCACTGTCACTTTCACTGTCACCGAGGGGTCGTTAGCACTCCAGTAAATCTGTAGCTGAACAACCAACCCCATTGTCAAGTGGCCCACGGCAAGATTTGCCCATAGAATTGTTAGGACAGTTACCATCAGGAATTTCTGTTCTACTTCAGCAGATACTATGAAGGGGAAATTTGTACGCTCCACGACGACAGAGACAATATAGAGTGCCTAGAGAGAACATTCATAAGCCATGGATTACCTATATTACTTAGAAGTGTCAATGGTCCACAAATTAGGGCGAGTGTGTTTAAGCAGATTCCGAAAAACCTTGGTATAGGAGGACCACACCGCAGGGGCTCTAAGCCAACGGCGAGGTTGAGAAGTAAAACAAATCCCTTTTCAAAAAGGTGAGGATAACTCAAGCTGAAGATAAAAATGGAAGTAGGAAATTCCAAGGTATGTGGTAGCCTTAAGGTCAGCCTCTCACGCCACCACAGGCATAAGTGCAGCTGAACTTCTTTCGGATGGACGATCTGCACTAAGTTACCAGACGTTAGAGAGGAGAGTACAGCAAATTGGATGTCAGACAGATTCTTAAACGAAGGCAAAAGGCAAACTGTATGTGGACAAGGGGAGGACTGTCGAAGACCGCAAGAATAAGTTGTAGACGCCATTTACCCTTAACTTTATGAGGTTGTGAAGAAAGCTGGGAACACTATCAGCTTTGACTCACGAGACAGTACTCAGCATATTCAAATATTAAAAAGTCCGAGGAAGCATGTCAAGAACTAGAGGAAACAGGGCAGCTGACTGATGTTAATATTTCAGTTGATCCGAAAGTGGAACAATAAAAGCCCAGTTATGTCAAGACCGACTTGAGTCAGGAGGCTGCCAGGAAGATTTAAGGAGTTTTTTATGACCTGAGCATTACTGATTAAGACTTGGTTTTGACCACGGGTGTCATCGCCAAGAATCCCGGCTGACTCGAGTGTCACAGCGAATGATTTTGATCTTTATTCTTTTATTTGGATAAAATTTGAACTTTCTATTACCTTAATGACAGGATAAATTAGGACTGAAATTTTTTTTTTGTTCTCTATGTTAGGGTATAGATTATTCATTGACTGCAAAAGGAGAGATGTAGGGTTTGTGAGGATGTAGGGTTTGGATGCAGCATCAATCAAATAATTAGGTGCGAAATGCATGTATGGACGGTGAGTATTAGAGCACACAGCGGATTTGATTGGAGTATGTGTTCTTTGTGTCCAATAATCTCATTCCGTCAGTTTGAATACGGCCTTGTAATACGATTTTTGGAGTGACTTTGTCACCTTGCTGTGCGAATAATTAATTGCGACGACTGCAGATCATTTGATTGGTGCAGAAATTTTTTCCATCTAACGAAGTTCTTTAGCAACAGGTTTAAGTTTTTGACCGTTAGATTCGAAAATCAGCGAGTAAATACTAACCAAATGAGCTAACCGCCCCCGTTTAGCTCAAATGGTTAGAGCGCCGGATTGCCGTGTTTTTGCGGGAGGTCGAGGGTTCGAGCCCTGGCCGGACCAATACTTATGGTCTTAAAAATAACTGAGGAGAATTTGCTACCCTTCTATAAAATCAAGAAATGGATAGATGTTCTAGTCTTCTCGAATAAGGACAAATAAACCGTAGGCCCCGTCTCCTGCAGGGTTAGGGGTAGGAGACGTTAATTTCCCACGCACGAGATTACTGTGTGGTGGATGTCTTTCCCAGGGGTGGGATGGGAGGGTGTTCACAGGGCCCCATTTAAACTAGCTATCTGCTAAACTGGGCTACCCTGAATAAATATTCGCACATACATACACACATACTGACATACATACATACATACATACATACATATATACATATATACTGACTTAAATCTAGATCTCGAAGATTTGCCTAGTGGGTGGGTTTTACTGAGTCGCAAATTTCATGGGGCCCCATTTAAACTAGCTATCTGCTAAACTGGGCTACCCTGTATAAATATTCGCACATACATACATACATACTGACTTAAATCTAGATCTCGAAGATTTGCCTATTGCCTGGGCTTCACTTAGTCGCAAATTTCAGTTGATACTATCCCTAAGTGCTGACTACAACCAAGCCACCGACTAAAAGCGGCATTTTCTCGACTATCAGCTTTCTCTTCGATCCATTCGCTTTCCCAAGTCTTTTTGTTCGTTTAGGAGTGGTAGTTCAGTGGATGGAACGCGTTACAGAGAAATTACTTACACTGAAACTTATGTCATGGTTTTTGCGCTTCGTCGATTACATTGTGAAGAAGAATGTTTCTCTTACATCACCAGGGAGAAGCGTCTTCGAAATGCGAAATTTATCAGAGACGATTGTGCTGCTGGTTCAACGCCAAACTTTTCCCTTCGCTCCGACGAAGGGCTAACGCTCGAAACGTCAGCTTTTGTATTCGTTACGGTGGCCAATTTACCATTTCAACTTTGTTGATATATCCAAATTTTTCCCCAAGAAACTGATTTCCTGAGTGACGGAAGTCAAGTAAAGGTTTACAGCAAACTTGCTTACCTCTCTCTTGTGCTAAGGAAAAGAAGTAGCCTTATGGAAGAATGAATCCTACACACCCAAATTCCACTTAAAACATCCACCAGATGATACTTCCAAAGGAACATTTTATTTCAACCTTAAGAGTGCGTCACTATCAAGAGACCTTATCCCGTGTCGGTTGCGAGCACGTATTCTCAGTTCTACGCAAGAGATTTTAAATACCAGAATCCAGACTTCTCATTCGACAAGTTCATGTAAAGAGAGCTCCTATGCAGCAGATAATGGAGGAGCTGCCAAAGAAACGTCTTATTTTGTTTGACCTACGTTCGCTTACATTGTAGTAGATTTCCTTGGCTCAATTTATATATAGCGAGAGCGGGGTGTGGATAAGGTGTATGTATCTTCCTCTCAAGAATGGGATCCAGACGAGTTGAATAAGCATCTTAAGAGAGGCGAGAGTTCGAACCCCCTGCGGCCAGCCACTTGAACAGACTTTGGGAAAGGCTTATTCGAAGCGTTCAAAAGACGATGAAAGCAATCCTTGGAAACCGGAAATACACTGGTTGGTTTGGAAACTTTTGCGAATAGTGTCTGCTGAAGTTGTAGCAATCCTTAACAGCCGTCCCCTTACTCCAAGCAGTAATAGGGACTTTAAGCAAACTACGAGGGCTACGGCAACGAGAACGTGGAAAAACTATGGATCTAATTGGCAGAACAATAGCCCAGCACGTGCGTTTTAAAACTTTGTACATTTCTTAGCCGTCCTTTGCAAAACAACAACTTGAAATCGCCAAAATTTGCGTCGTCTGCGAAGCGAAACCGCGGGGGCAGATTATTTTAATTTACAAGTGGAATTCAACGCTACTTTTATGCCTTATGTTGAGTTTGAGGTCTGGCGCCCTATGAGACGGTAAACACATGCAGCCACTTTTGAAATTCTAACTAAAAGTAGAAACTCATTTTTTAATCGAAGTCTTCCGTGGCGTTGCCGTCCTGACTGCTTAAAGTCCCTAGTGATCCAAATGACGGCGAGCCCGTTAGTCGGAAACTTCTTTTCCATAATGATGGACGAAATCTTGCCTGGCTCTGGGGCTGTTCGGACGCGAAGATCTTTACAGAGGGAAGCAATGGAAAAGGGTGGGATATGAAATTACATGTACATTCAAACACTGCAACAATTAACTACATAACTGGATATGCGAGAAATGCAGTTTAAAGACTAAAGATTTCATCCGGGTCGTGGTTAACAATCCCACGAAGATGATGAGTCCTTGGATCTTGATGTCAAGACCTTCCATGGACAGGATCACCGGGTTTGCACGAGGAAGGTAGGAGGTGACTGTGTTGACTTGTTGTCAAACCCGCAGACCCTTACGCCAGGAACTGCGTGATAGTATAAATCGAATTTTTCATATTGATTTTGTGAATGTTTAGTTAAATTCAGCCATGGCACACAGGATCGCGTGGCGAGTTTCCAACTGTTTTTTTTTTTCTTTAACACTTCCTACGTACCTCATACCAATTGATTTACGAGCATTTTTTTTCGGTTTTTCTTTAGTTTACTTAGATACGATTATTTTTGCACTTTATGTAAATTACGCTGGTACATGTTTTGCATGTCTCACGTCTTTCTAGCAGTGTATGTTTAAATGTTGGTTCTGTGCCATGTTCCGTTCGAATGTTTTGTGTTTCCAATACTTCTCTCGGTATTTAATTGTATTTGCATTGTATTTGCATTGTATTCAATTTCCCGTGTCTCTTTTTTCAGTATATTTTCTGAAAATCATTTCTACTTTTTAAGAATATAATTCTTCTTCACCCAATAAAAAGTGGCAAATTAACTAGGTGGGAAGCCCAGATGTTTTATCGAAGCTAGCTCAAGCTTTTTCATAAATATTTGGAAACGAAGTTCATTGCATTTTGTACACTCTTTTTGCAAACAATATGCAATGTTTTGGGACGCAAAATCAAGACTAAAAATATCAGCAATGACAAGATTCTAGAATGCGAAGGTCATCATTGTAAACGTTGTTTAGACAAGGCTGTGGATCATGGCCATAACCTAAGATCTTGTAAGACGAACCCAGCGCACATCAGAATACCTGCATCACGCACTATTAGGCACAAACAATCGTTTATTATTAGAGGTGCTAAACTTAAATTGACAGAACTTAATTGAGCATATATTTGTTGTGTTTTGAACTTTTTTAAATTTGAATTCTTGAATTTTGAAATTTTTTATTCGAATATTACCGTAATTCTTATCGCCAAAGGTAACAAATAAATGTATTAAAAAAAAACAAAACAAAAATGCGCAAACATAGAGAGGCTGGGTTCGACAACTGAAAGCTCATTTTCATACAAGATCTGTCAACTGAACTGGGTTTCTTTTTGAGATCTTAGATGTTTGAATGCGTGATTAACCCTCGTTGTGCTGAGTTTAAGCCACTCGAAACCGATTTCTCTGATGAAACAGTTCTTACCTTTAAAGCTATCAAATGACTCCTCTTGTATCTCAGATGCCAAGCCAAAGTCAATCAACTTCACTTCATCATTTGTTAAATCCAGCAAGATATTTTCAGGCTTGATATCGCGGAGTACAACACCTTTTTCTTCACATCTGATGTTAGCTTCCAAGATTTGAGTGATGTATCGTCTCACTTCTTTTTCTGACAGTGGGTTTCCTGCGGAGTTACGATCCTGAATGACGTCGAAAAAGTCTTTGCAGGATTCTGGTCGTTCCACGACAAAACAGTAATGTTCTTCTGTAAAGATGAGTTGGTAGATTTGGATGACGTTCGGGTGACGCACTCGACTCATCAGATAAGCCTCAGCCGGGATTTCTCTTCCTCTCAGCTATAACAAGGGACTGGAGAAAGGATAAGAGTTTCATTACAATTAATACTTGCTCTTATTAGCTTTCAGTTGCAAACCAAACGGCGACAAGGATTTGCTGATTATTTGGAGTAAGGAGCCACCCTTGAACAATAAGAACAATCCTAAGGGAATTTGGAGGACTATCAAGTCGCTCATCGGTGTCAATAAACAACAATCAATTCATCGTTTGAGAACCGATGGGCATAACATTATAAATAATAAAGAAATGGCTGAGGCATTTAATACTCACTTCTCAACAATTGCAGGCAAGCTGTGGAATTTGTTACCTGACATGCCGTTTGACACCGCTAAGCTGAGTAGTTACTCATGTAAGATCGCGGAAGGACGAAATCGTTATCTTCTCGATTCCATCAATAACAGAAAGAGATGTTGTTAGTTACCTCATAAAAATCGATTCTAACAATCTACTGGCATTGTCGATATCAGTTCTCGAATGCTCAAATTGGCTACTCCAGTTGTTGCACCCCCAGTTGCAAAGTTGATCAACCTTTCTTTTTTTTCAAACGTGTTTCCCAGTCGCTGGAAGGGCTGCCAAGGCGACACCGATCTTCAAGAGCGGAGACCCTACTGACGTTACAAACTATCGTCCAATATCTGTTTTTCCCATACTATCTAAGATTGCTGAGAGACATGTTCACAACGCACTTTACAGCTTTCTGTCCGAAAATGACTTAATTTATACTAGACAATCAGGCTGTCTTCCAAGACATAACACAAAAACTGCCTTAATCAAGGTCATCGACGATCTCCTATTCAACCTCGATAATGAATGTGTTAGTGGGATGGTCCTGATTGATTATCGTAAAGCGTTCGACATGATAGATCATACCCTGGTGTTAAAGAAATTTGAAGTTTATGGGCTTAGTACGGAAACCCTCCAATGGTTTACCTCTTATCTGAGAAATAGACGCCAACTTGTCAAATTGGGGGATAAACAATCTAATACGTATGATGCACGATCCTCGCAGTATAGAGCGCTATTTATGCAATAGCGAAAATCAGACCTGAAAAAATTCAGGCCTGTACGGGATTTGAACCACTGACCTCTGCGATACTAGTGCAGCGCTCTACCAATTGAGCTAACAAGCCAACTGGGAGCAGGCCATTAAGTTGATTCGAATCTAACGAATCCTGTACAGGCCTGATTTATTTCAGGTCTGATTTTCGCTATTGCATAAATAGCGCTCTCTACTGCGAGGATCGGGCATCATACGTATCTACAACCGCAGTTCAAAATATATGAACTTCATATATTCATTGTACCAAACAATCTAATGTTGCCAACGTTCCTCATGGCATTCCCCAGGGGTCAATACTCGGCCCCGTCATGCTTTATGTCAGCTCAATCTGGACTAGCTGTAACAAGGAGAGTCTAGGTCGTGTTTTAAAATCGCAGAAACGAGCAGCCAGGTTAATTTCTGATACTGACAACCAAGCGTCTAGTGTCAAGCTGTTCAATAGACTTCAGTGGCTCCCTTTTTATGAGGGATCTAAAATAGCTAAATGCTGCGTTGCGTACAAACGTATCAAGCGTGAAGTATCCTTATATACTGAAGGCTCTTTAATACTTAATAGTCAGCAACATAATCGTGCTACAAGATATAGCAACACTAATTTTATTTGCCTAAGATTTAATCGTATAGCTTTAGTCTAGAACTCAGGAATTCTGTATCATTAGATTCTTTTAAGAACAATTATAGAAACAACCTTCTTAATGTGCAACAGAAACTATATCATTTTATAGTCTAACATATGATTCATCATTTGCTCTCTAGTTACAATTTATTTTTACTCGTAATCCGTCTTCTTATTAGATATTCCTAGTTTTTATCGATAGTTATGTTAGAATTCAACATACATTGCCTGTTAGAATTTTTAAGATAGAGGGCCACAAGGTTATTAGTTACTTCAACTATTCCGTGCCACCCTCTCTAAATAAAGTGTATCATCATCAGCTGCTTACCAATCAATTTTGCGATCGTATTTTTCGACGGATGCAATGATGTCCATGACGGTCCACAGCCGACACCAATTTTTTACTCCTGATCAAGATAACTTAAATGTTTATTCATATGAGCACAAATTGATTGGTTAGGGGAAGAGAAATTCGCGCAAGATATAAACAGCTCTATAAAAACAAAACATCAGGCGATCGAGCATGCTTACTCCAGGTAGAGAGCATCCAAATGAGCAGGAGACAATTGCGCTAATTAGTGTGTGAACAGGAAACAATTGCGCTAATTAGTGTGTGAACAGGAAACAATCGCGTTAATCAGTGGGATCATGGCGTTCATTAGAATTTTTTGCACTACGTGATCCTTTTGAGCTACTTGCGATCGACCATTTTCGTATATATTAGTTATAGTTCAGTATTCTGTTCGTATTAAGTTTTCTTCTTTCCTCGGAGAGTGTGGTTCCCTTAAGGTTTGGTCTTGTAATCGAGTGAAATAGAATTAAATGTTTTTATGGTAAACACCATATGTGAAGTAAATAACTGCAATCCAATATTAAATCTGCTCAAACATTTCCAGTGAATCCCAACTTCCTTGCATCATGTACAGCGGAATGCAAAGTAATGGTAGGCATTCCGGACAAGTCAGCGTGTTAGTTTCACCTTTGAATTACAAAATTGAGTTCCGTAGCAGTAGTATCAATCTGTCGTCTTACGTCGCTCGTCCATTAACACAACAACACTTCGTCTTGTCCGAATACTGAAAATTGAAACGTTAATGATGTTGAACTTGCCAAACCAGCGGTGAAAAAAAAACAATGGTGATACTTAAACAAATGATCCTAAGAAAGCACAACAGGAGGGGTGATTACCGCCAAAATTAAGTTTGAAATTTTCTTATGCTGTTTGCCGATGCGGTTTTTAATATTCCGCAGGTGTTTGTGGTGTTCTCAATGATGTTCGCCAAAACTTCGATGCTATTATTCGTGTCCGTATGCTATTATGCGAAACTTAACTTCGATGCTATTATTTGTGTCCGAATGCTATTATTCGTGTCCGTATGGTGTTCTGCAAAACCTCGATGCTATTATTCGTGTTTCGAATTACGCTATGGTCTGGCGTGAGTGATAAATCAATTATGCATTTTCTTCCCGCGGAAAGAAAATTTAGGTTACTCTCGGAAAGCTGCAAGATGGCGGAAGTTGTGAATCGTCTTCGAGCATGGATTAATGCAATTTTGCAACAACTTGCCTCACCAAACTTAGCTTCTGACAGCCATGTCGAAACTCTGTATAACACAATTGTGAGGTTCGATGGAGTTCATGGAATTGACAACAATATTATTAACCATCTAAGAGAAGTGCGTGACTTACTCGGCTCCCATAATCGTTCTTTTTCATGATAAGCCCTTGCCTGTTACTGTCATTATTCTGTCAAAGAGAGTCACTATTTTGCTGACTAGAGCCACTGTTCATGGCTTACATTTTGTACTCCTTGCCGCATTGAAGATCCTTGATGTGGCTCATTTGAAGTGCCTGTAACCGGACCTTCGTTTGACTGTTCAAGTAAATTTTGCACAACACGAAGCAGGCTGACCACCCTCTCACAAGGCGTGCGAGACGAACTATTGCCTTCCGCCATCTTGCAGCTTTGCGAGAGAAGCATAAATCTTTTTTTCGCGGGAAGAAAATGCATAATTAATTTATCCCTCGCGCCATACAACAGCTGTCGAGCTCTCTGAAGACCCGTATTAAGACGAACATAATTCAAAACGGACAGAGCTGAATAACGTATACGCATGCGCTAGGTTTTGCCACGGAAACACGGATTTTGAGTCGTTGGCATGGTTGATTTCCTATTCTGTTACTTCGAGACGTCGTCTTCCTTGCCGCTTTTCTTTTACAGAACAACCTCCAAAAACTTGGTACACCTCCTAAAAGTTTTCAAAAATTAATTTTCTCCTTAAAACCTTTGGAAATAGGAAAGTGCCTTCGACGACTGACAGAGTTCCTCGGTTTTAAAAGTCAGCCCTTATTATTTTCTGCTAATTATTTCGCTAAATTTTAGACCTAGGACACTTGAACCCACGTTATTGACCGCATACCCTCTGACGTAGCATTTCATTATTCAGTTATTTCATAATTGGCCCAATTATGGCTCTTGTTCCAAACTTAATTTTGGCAGTAATCACCCCTCATAGCACAATCCTTTCAAAGAGTTAATTGAAAATTATTTACGGCGAGGGGAAAGAATTCGAAAACAATTGAAAAAATTTCCATACAAAACATTCACGTAACTAAGAATGCAAGAAACTCATTTATCCTCAGGAATACAGCTGCAACCCAGTGTAAGTGAAAAACCTAAATTAAAAATGTGTGACTAAAAAGTAAAGGAAAAAATCTTATTTCTAAGAGGTAGTGAGTAAACGAGGACCCCAAAACGAAGACCCCCTACCAAAACGAAGACCCCCTACCAAAACGAAGACCTCCTATCAAAACGAAGACCCCCTACCAAAACGAAGACCCCCCCCCCCCACCAAAACGAGGACCCCATTACCAAAACGAAGACTCATTACCAAAACAAAGACCCAAATTCGTTATGTTCATACACCGAATCGAAATATGGCGTCCAATTTTAACTGCCATTGTTCTGGACTTACTAGCCTCTCACACATGTGATAATCCTTTTGTGTTTTCCACGTGAAGACGAGGCTAGTAAGTCCAGAACAATGGTAATTCAAATAATTGGACGCCATATTTCAACAGGACTTACGCACGATGACGTCAAAACAATTTCTCGCAGCGTCAAACCGAGGCTTGGTGGTGATCGCTTCGCGTGTTTTGTTGGTGTTTAGAGAAATAATCAATTCCCCTCGTCTGTTTTTTTCACTCTTTGTTCGAAATGCCTCAATGGTGTAATGCCTAGGGCTGTACAATCTCTTCAGACATGAAAATCAAAGTCCTGGCATCGCTTACCGCAGGAGAACAAAGTACGTAAACACGTACGTAAACACAACGTCGGACGATTTGCCAGAAACATGTGATGGCTTTGAAATTTGACAGCATTGTCTGGATCAATAAGGTCCTTATCGAGAGCACTATTTATATAACTTTGAACTCTAAAAGGGACAGTTGATTTCTTTTAGTTTGATCATCCAACGTAAAATACCGGTATGCCGGGGAAATAAGCTATTCACGAGTATTTACCTTTCGACCGAGGATCGCTTCGTTCCGCTCAATTTTGATCCTTTCCTGCAGGAAAGCCATCTCTTTAACGCAGGAATAGTCAGTTGACTAGGAGTGTTCACTCTTAAGGAAGTTCCGTCGATATCATCCCCAGAAAGAGTATTTTTAGGCGAATTTCCTACAGCCATGTCCGATGTGACATATATTTTTCTCTGATATTCCCGCGAAACCATCACCACCAATGTTGTCACTTTCAAAGCCATCACATGTTTCTGGCAGATCTATGGTACATGGTGGCCTAGGAATGCCATAAGAAAATTGTGTAGTACCTTGTTAGTTTCCCGGTATTTATTATGTTATTTCATTTTATTTTTGAACTTTAAACGAAAAATAATTATATCGAGATACTTTAAATCAAAAAGTAAAACAGAAATTTTTAATAAATAGTTAAGGTGGCTCGATAGGCCAAAAAATCATAAAAACTTCATATTTTTGGAAATAAGTTTCTGGGCACCAACAGTCATTGTAGTTTCAAGAAAAGTAAGTCTTTTGTAATTTTTCCCATGGCTATTGTATGTTTTTCAACTGTTTTTGGATCTGTTTGAGCGGTTGCTATGGAAACCAGCATTGTTAACGCGTCGTTTTCCACCAAAAAAAGCCAATGATTTCAAAGAAATCTTCACAGGAGTGACCAGAATAGATTTCAGGGGCCTGGTAAATAGTTAGGCCCTAAATGAGGACATTGTGTGCTGATACATGACGTACTTGGCATGAGAAAAACGTGTTCGCTTGTTTACGATCTATCTACTGAGAGTTGAAGCGAATTATGCCTCCAAAAAGGAAATTTAGGAACGTTAGAAGAAAAAAAAGGAGGTTTACAGGCAACAAGTATACTAAGAAAAGAAATTCTGAAGAAATGGAAGGAACTGATGATCAGGAATCAGTGAAAGAAAGCGAGGAATCAGACATCACCGATATCGAAGATGAAAAGATTCCGAAAAACATCACACGGAATTCTGATCGTACTAAATCGATGCCTGCTACCCTGAGAAAGTTGGACGATAAGTCTAGCGATTCTGGAGACCCTGAAAACGATGAGGAGGAAAAGATGGCAAGTATAGAGGGTTTTCGTTTGATTGATATCTCTGTACTTGCTTCAGTCTTCGAGTCATTTTGGTGTCCGATGTGTAAATATGGCCACGTCACGTTCGAGGAGGATTGCAGCGCCAAGATGGGTTTTGCTACTCTTTTTGTGCTAAAATGCACATCCCAAAAGTGCAAATACTCGAAGAGGTTTTTTTCCTCTGCTAAAATCGAAGGGAGTCAGGCTTATGAAGTCAACCGAAGAGTTGTCCTTGCTACAAGGAACATTGGAATTGGACACCAGAGTCTTGTAAAATTCGCTGCGGTGATGAACATGCTACCGCCCATGAACGAGAACTCTTATCGAGATCATGTTGCCACAATTCGCAATTCTGCGGAGACTGTAGCCAAGGAGAGCATGCAAAATGCAGCTGAAGAGGCAAAAGAATTTTATGAGCCAGGAGAAGATGGGGTCTTTGACATTGGAGTGTCAGGGGATGGAACTTGGAGAAGAAGGGGGTACTCTTCAGCTTATGGGGTCGTCACTGCAATATCCACAGTTACTGGTAAAGTTCTCGATGTGGAAGTAATGTCCAAAGAGTGCAAGGAATGCATGGTTTGGAGAAGCAAAGAAGGAACTGTTGAGTTTCAGGAGTGGTGGGAAGGACACCAGCATCTTTGCCAGGCAAACTATTTTGGTTCTTCGGGGTCGATGGATGCTTCTGGAATGCTTGCCATATTTGAACGGTCTGTTCAAAACTACTCTGTTCGTTATACAGAATTTCTTGGGGATGGAGACAGTAAATCCCACAAACTTATTGTTGAAGAAGCCGTTTATGGGCCTGTTGAAGTAAGAAAATTGGAATGTGTGGGCCATGTCCAGAAACGTTTGGGGTCGCGACTTCACTCACTGAAGAAGAGAACTGGTCAGACACGTCTTCAAGATGGAAAGTCAATTGGCGGAAGGGGCAGGCTAACAGACAATGTCATTGATAAACTGCAAGTATATTATGGGAAAGCCATTAGGAACAATACTCATGATATCCAAGCTATGGAGAATGCTGTAATGGCAATTTGGCATCATACACAGTCAACTGATGATAGCCCAGATCACGACCTGTGCCCCCCTGGAGAGAGTTCATGGTGTGGCTTTCAAAGGGATGTTGCACAGGGGACCTCTGATTATAGACATAACCATCCCCTTCCAACGGCTGTGGCTAATGCCATCTATCCCACCTTTGAAGCCTTGAGTGAGCAAAGTCTGCTTGCACGCTGTCTACATGGTGGTACGCAAAACCAAAATGAGGCCATCAATGCCCTTATCTGGCAGCGCGCTACAAAGGAAACCCACTCTGGGCTAGCAGTGGTGGAACTTGCTACCTTCTTGGCAGTCTCACATTTTAACAATGGCACTATTTCTATCATTTTAGTTCTTCGAAACCTGGGAATTGACCCAGGATTTCATTGCATCAAAGCTTGCCGAAAGCAAGATCATAATCGAATTCGCCATTCTCGCCGTAAAAGCTCTGAGCAAGCCAAAAAAAGGAGAAAACAGATCAGAAACTTCAAAAAAGGTTACAGTGACACTTTAGAGGCAATAGAAGGACAACAGTATGGTGCTGGTGCCTTCTAACATTGTTTTCAACTCTTGACTGCTTGCCCAATGATCTTGTGAACTTTATTTGCTATTTTCTAATTTTCCGTATTTCAGAGGTTTTGAAACCTTGTGACAATAATATCTCAAAAAATATTTACGATAAGTAGATCAAATTTTCACAGCATCTCAAGTGTCAATAGCTGTGTGCAATGACCTATTTTTATAGTGTTTGGACTTCTCACTCATGGGTTATGCCTTGTAAATTGAAGTGTAGTCAGGGTTATTTTTTGGTCTTTCTTTGTTGAGAGCTAATTCATGAATGCAACATAGTACTTACCTCAAAGTAGGTCATTGCACAGCTGTGATACAGTACAACAAGCACCTGAAGTTTTAGCTCTATAGCATAAAGCAGAGTAGAGATATCTTTGCCAAAAAACATACCTATTTTTGTCTCTCGGAATTGGGTGTGGCTAGAATAAATGGTGTGGCTCCTCTGAATTTTATGGAATGCTCTCCTAACTTAGTGGAAAGTAATGGGTAAGACCTATTTAAGTTTGTGGCACAAGTATAATGATATGATTTAAAGTTTAAGTGTTGGTAAAATTGTTGCCAAAATGAGCATTTTTAGACTATCGAGCCACCTTAAATGAAACGAAAATAATCTTATCTTAGCCTAGCAGCTAGCAGGGCCATAAGGTTTTTCTTAAAAAAAAAAAAAGAATTCGGTCGTGGCCTATCGATGCCATAGCCCACAATGCACTTGGGTCATGATGTTTCCTGCCAAGATGGCGGGAAATCAAATCAGAAATGGCGACTGGATGTAAAATCAAACGCTTAAAGGTGATTTATCAAAGTACGTCCGGCAAAACTGAAAAAAAGGGAGATTTTAGACTTCATAGAATCGAAATACCCAATGTATGCATGGAGTAAGCGAACTTTAGCACGCAGGCTGCAGTACTTTGACATTAAGTTCACGGATTATGAAGTGGATATTGAAGATGTGAAAGAAGCTGTGAGACGCGAACTGGATGGTCCGGCACAGCTGATTGGCTATCGTTCCATGCAACAAAAGGTACGCGAGATTCACGGGCTAAATGTGCCCCGTGATGTTGTTTACGCTGTAATGAAAGAAGTTTCCCCGGAAGGGCTTCAAGCAAGAGGAGGTGTGGGAAAAACAAAGCGGCACCGGAGAACCAATACTTTTGTTACTGGTGTAAGTAGGCTTTTATCCGTTTTTTACTTGAAATGACGCCGCGTTGAAATAGCTATTAGGAGTAGTTATAACGCTACTTTCTTTATTTTCTGGATTCGAAAGGGAGCAGACTGCACTATGTCTTTAGATGGCCATGACAAGCTTTGCGGATACCAGAAGGCGATGTTTCCTTTGTTTATCTACGGTGCACAAGACACGTACAGTGCCAGGATAAATTTCTTAAGAATTTGGACTTCAAACAACAACTCTAAAATTATAGGAAAATTGTACCTGGATTACGAATGCCCCTGGGTCTCCGAGGATGGGGAGGGACTTGAAGTACTTGAATTAACCCAAACCCAGGAATCACAGTTTATTTTTAGATATCATGACCCAAAAATACAAAGGATATTAAGTTAAGGTATGCTGACATCTTTTACAACCATTTTAATTTAAATCCAGTTTTTATGTTTTGATTTCAACAGTATTGCCATTAACAATCCGGATAGACAGAGGTTCAGAAACTGGGATTATGGCAACAATGCACACTTTTCTCCGTGCGCAATATGATGATCAAGACGATCCAGTTGATAGTGTACTCTATGGCCCTTCGACCCAAAATAGAATAGAACGGCGGTGGCGTGAGTTGCTAGATAAAGTGGAGAGGTTTTTCAAAAGTCCGTTGTCGTCTCTAGTTGAAAATGGAGATTATGACCCAAGTGATCAAACAGACAGGTATAGTTTCGACTCAGTTATGAGTAAATACAAACAATATTCTTATGTTTTGGGATTGAAAACTTTTGTTTTGTAGACAATTTTGCATTTTTTCACAATCTGTTTGGCTACAAAATAATTAATAGGTGCAGTGTTTCTTTCAGAGGTCATAAAAAGGATGTTCTTGTGTTAAAGTCTTTTCAGAATAATAAATGACTTGCACCTATCAAAGTGAGTTTTTGCTGTTTACTCTGAAGGAACCTACTTGCATATGTGTACATTCCTGTGCTACAGAAAGAACTAGATACCTTTAGAGTATCAATCAACATGCAATACGCATGTAACAATCATTGCACGTGTAAACAGAAGGCTAAAGAACTTCCTGATGGAGTACCAGAGCACATTTACATGTATCCGCAAAATTATGGAGGGGAAAAATGTGGCCTCACAGTAACCGAACAACAACTCCAGGAAACAGCAGAGCTCTCAGGTGTGTTGGAAGGGACAAGTGACTATTTGGAGGCTGGGTTAAGAAGAGAATGTGAAAGACACATCCCAGACACAAATGATGTTGAACAGTGCACAGGCAGCGAATGCTTATTTATTTTTAAAGAATAATTTTGATGTAAACAGGGTGTAACAGTGACTCCTATTTTTTTTCGGTTAACACTATGTATAAATTTTAATTTTATATCTGCTGACAATAAAAAAAAAAAAAAAAAATTTTTACCCATATTTGAGAACTATGCAAATTTTAAGTAACAGGAACTGCTGTTTACAATTCTCAAATTCCTTTCCTGGGAAAGAATTCTTTAATGCATTGCAGCCTGAATTGACATTGATAGGATGGATAACTATATAAATACATAAACAGTCAAAACATAATTGATTAAGTCAATTTTAATTACTATTTACTGAAATATGAGCCATGCAAATCACAGAGAAAAAACCTCGAACTCAAGTCAGCTGATAGGCAAATGAACACAACATGCTGACAATAAGTACTGTGAACTTCTCTCCTGAGCCATAGGGTTCTGCATTAATGCTTCACCTTGAACAACAACATAAATATATTGCAATGTAACTGACAATTAAGTGCCAGAAATCTGATGTGAATGACCTTCGACCAGTCTTTGATCTGACTTTCATGCGTGTACGAGGGCCCGCGAGGACATCACATTCGCAATTTGTTCCAAAATGCGACTTACAGGCCTCCTTGATATTCTTTAAAGTTGGTTCTTTGTCGAATGGCACGAGGGTTAAAGGCCCAATGTGGTTGTACTTTTAGCACTTGCCTTGAACGTTTGCCGATAGTCTCTGCACAGTTAAGGTGCCTTCAGATCCCCTGGGGCTAGCTTTATCGCTCTTTGTACCTACCCGTCTCTTTCCTTGACGTTCCTTGTAGTCGTCCCATTGCTTACGTTTACCCATCCTCGGAGACCCATGGGCTGTGGGTCGATTTCAAGTTAGGGCAGGAAGAGCCCCTGGGGACACTGTCTTACAAGACTAGTTCCAAACGGTCGCAGTCGTTCTGCCATCTGATTGGTACCAGAAAATCTTTGTGTTTTTCTGCCCAATCAGAGTGGTGTGCTTTAGCGTCCTTTCGTGTGTTTTCACACGGACATATACTAGTAGCTCAGTTGCTCGCTATGTTTGTTCGGATCGTGTGACGGAGATTTGCTTGAGGTGAAAAGTTTCAGTCTCAGCACACAGTGTAAGAGAAATCGATCAGATTGTCCGCGAAAATCGTACCGGTAATTATACTAAATACTTTCGCAGGTATCACAAGAGAACGTGTTTAAAAGTTTGCTAGGTTCGTATAAAACATAATAGTTGCAGGCATTGATATGTCGCTTTAAACGTTAAACGAGATGTAAGCTTAAATCTTTCTACCAGTGTAGATTTTTTGTATAATTTGCTGTAACTGAAACTTTTGCAATCCCGTGAAGCTATTTCGTCGCACGGGCCACGCAGGTATGTCGAGTAACTGGGGTTTTGCTAGAAGCAGGCCCGCGGCCAACGGCCTGGCAGGCCTGGCAGGCCTGGCAGGCCGAAGGCCCAGCGGCCCGCAACGGCCTGCGACCCGGAGGCCCAGTCTTGATTTTCCACAGTTTTTTTGTCCAAGCGCATGCACAGATCTGCATCGGGTTTGGCCGTGCAAAACGGACGACAGTGAGTTTGAATTCGTTTACCATTTAATCATTTGAATCCATGTTTCTGTTTGTTGAGTTTCTTGATGGCGAGGTTTAATTTTTCACTTTTCGCCTTGATCGAAAAGTAATCCTTTTACACTCGATATAATGTACCGTATTTCTTCGCCCAACCTCAAATATGGAGCTGCCTCCTCGATCTCCGGCAACGTAACGTCGGCAAATCGATCGGTCGCCCGACTGAGAAGTAGATTTCGCTTGTTGACCTTGGTGACGATGAGATTGAAATCGAGTAATTACCACTAAGAGACTTACCCGAACAAAGAGTTTCCTTCGTAATTTACAAAGACTTTCAAGGAACTGTTAAAAGTTCTGCTACCTGCTAAAAATGGTGCAAATTTAAGAAGTGCCCAGCCTCGAATAAGGGCCCACCGCCCCTGAGGACCAATATTTTAATAAGCGCCCAGGGTGCTTATCGTATTCGAATAAATACGGTACTTACATCGCCGGAAAGCAATGTTTGAGAACACGCTTTCCTTTTGGGGTGGAGTTCCTGTAAATTGATCGACATGTCTCTGTATAGTAAAGATTCGCAGTTCACATATCGCATTACTTAAGACATTTTCACTTTCAAAGTATGGTTTGAAAATAACTTTCATCGTTCGATAATGAAAGTCCTCTATTGTGCTATCGGTTTCTGTAGAGAGTAATGTAATTTTTTTCGCTTAACGAAGTAAGCTTATTTTTTTGAGTATTTCTGCGCAAAAATTTTTTTATTTGCTCAAATCTTCAATTTTCTATGCCCAGTCAAAATACGGAAAATCAGCCGCCATCTTGCCCCACGACCGAGTTTAAAGAGGAATGGCTCTAGTGGGTAATGTGACGTCAAATCGAGAACACGAAAGTCTGCTTTTCACACATTTTCACTTGTTTGGGAAGGTTGTAGTCGATAATTGTCCGAAAATATGCCGACTAAGTGTGTTGTAGAAGGATGTAGCAACGTGCGAAATTTGCAAGAGGGTATCGCGCTCCATACAATCTTCATACAACACACCTAGTCGGCATATTTCGGACGATATCGACGACAATCTTCCCAAACAAGTGAAAATGTGTGAGATGCAGACTTTCGTGTTCTCGATTTGACGTCACATTACCCGCTAGAGCCATTCTTCTTTAAACTCGGTCGTGGGGCAAGATGGCGGCCGATTTTCCATATTTTGACTGGGCATAGAAAATTGAAGATTTGAGCAAATAAAAAAATTTTTGCGCAGAAATACTCAAAAAAATAAGCTTACTTCGTTAAGCGAAAAAAATTTTTTGGGTGTAGGTGCACTTTAAGCTTACATCTCGTTTAACGTTTAAAGCGACATATCAACGCCTGCAACCATCGTGTTTTATACGAACCTCCCAAACTTTTGTACACGTTCTCTTATGATACCTGCGAAAGATTTTAGTATAATTTCCGGTGAGATTTTTGCGGACAATCTGATCGATTTCTCTTACATTGTGTGCTGAGACTGACACTTTTCACCTCGAGCAAAGCTCCGTCGCACGGCCCAAACAACCAAAGCGAGCAACTGAGCTTCTTGTATATGTGCGTGTTAAAACACACGAAAGCAACGAGCAAGCTAAATTGGAAAGAACACTGTGACAAAACTTCCAACAAAGGCAATAGGGCTCTCGGGCTGGCCAAACGGACTTTACAACCGTGTACGCCCGAAGTCAAGGAGAGAGCCTACAAAGCAATTATTCGACCTCTACTAGAATATGCAAGCGCTGCCTGGAATCCACACAAACAGGGACACTGAAACTATCGAAGAAGTCCAGTGACGGGCTGCTTGTTTCGTCGCACACAATTACAAGAGATCTACAAACTCACAAGATCTTGTAAATCAACTTGGTTGGGACTCCTTGGAATCCAGACGTTTGCTGGCCCAAGTGACTCTTTTTTATAAAATCAAAAATAATCTCATGGATCTTGAATTCCCACCTTTTATCCAACCAGCTCCTAGACCAAGGATCTAACATGCGATGCTCCAGCCCCACACAAGTGTTTTGGCGCACAGTTATTCTCCATTTATACAAACTGTTCGGGTATGGAAAAAACTGTCAACTCAAACAGTCCATGCTAAGAACATTACTTCTTTTAAATCATCAGCCATAAGGGACATTCAGAACATGAAGACCCCAATCCACCTGAAAAGATTTTGAACTATTCACATTTTTTGTTTCTTTTAGACTTCACATATTTATCGTAGATTATTAATACTACTAATTAGTTATTCTATATCTCCCAGCGTTAGCCTAGCTATTTGGGAGTACAAGTTTCAAGAATCCAAAAAAAAAAAAAAAACCAAGGACTCTAAAAACACAAAGATTTTCTAGCACCAATCAGATGACAGAACGACTGCGACCGTTTGGAACTAGTCTGGTAAGACAATGTCCCCAGGGGCTCTTCTGCCCTTAACTTGAAATGGACTCACAGCCCCTGGGTCTCCGAGGATGAGTGAGCATGAGCCCCATACAGCAATCCCATACGAGACAGATGGAATAATAGTCTTGAAATAGATAGACTATAGAATAGACTTAGGTAGGAATTTTATACGTTTTAATATAGCGAGTTTCTTGTTAAATGTTTTACAGACAGTCATGATATGTTCTTTCTATGATAAGTTTTGATCGATGGTAAGACCGAGACATTGAGATGATGACTAAGGCCCTGTTTACAAGCAGGTAGGGTAACCCTAGTGCTAGGGTTACCCTGGCAGAAGGGTTACCCTAACGCTCCCACATTTCTTCTTTTCTTCATCGACGTGTTTACAAGGCAGCTAGGGTTACCCTAGCATTAGGGTAACCCTAGCTGAGCGCTAGGGTTACCCTAGCGCCAGGGTAACCCTAGCTGCCTTGTAAACGCTCTGCTGGGGATAACTCGCCTACCCGGGACAACTTTTTACTTGTTTCCAGACCCTTTGAACATTGACAACAATGCGTGCGCTTACCAAGCATAGGTAAGTCGTCCCAGGTGGTAGGATAACCCTACCTGTGAAATTTTGCTTGTAAACCCAGGTTATCTTTGACCCGCCTGCTAGGGTAACCCTAGCACAAGGGTTACCCTCCTTGCTTGTAAACAGGGCCTAAAACTTGAGGACACTCTGGCCATATTTCAATAGTGGCAAGGGACCAATAAAATCATGTTTCGACAACAATAAAGCCCCAGATTTTGTCTGTCATGTCTCTTCGATTAAATCTCGTTTTTGCTTTAAAGTAGTCCCATTTAAAGCTTCATAGGGCTCTACTGTTTAAATATTCCGCAATAGATTACAGACGCGCCAAATTCAGAATTCAAGATTTCCGTAAAGATCTTCGTTTTCGTAGAGTGTCTCGTGAACATAACGAATTTATTATGGGTCTTCGTTTTGGTAATGAGCCTTCGTTTTGGGTCTTGGTAGGGGGTCTTCGTTTTAGTAACTACCTTTCTAAGATTAATCAAATATATTCGCATCTGAACCGTTCAGAGGGACGATGTCAAGCCACGCAACTGATCGTGGAGTCAAGGGAGACAACGTTTTTCCCCATTGCTTTTCCGGTTGTCCAAACATATTCTCGGCCACGATTTCGGGAGAATGATGCTTACGAAAGGGAACGATTAAGTAAGATGTATATTTGGTGCCGTAGAATCTATATTATCCAATAAACAAGCATCTTATAATGACCAAGGACTTTGATGCGAAGCTTCAAAACCAATCATAATGCTCCATATACCTTTGACCATCACATGACAAAATGGTGGCCTTGCCGAGGTGAAGGAAATGTTGTTTCTCATCAAATTGTAGCAGTTGCATCGGCTTACTATGGTACGATCAGTATTTTCCTTCGGAAAAAGGATTCATGATGATATGTAGCATGGCTGAAGAGTGACTTTAATTTCTTGTGTGCAAATATTTCGTAGGAATCTTCGGGAGAGAAGAAGGAGTATCTTTTCAAAGTGCTTGTCATTGGAGATCTTGGTGTTGGAAAAACTAGCATTATCAAGAGATATGTTCATCAGTTTTTCTCTGTACACTACAGAGCTACAATATCCTTTCTTCAAAGGGGATCTTAAGGAAATCCAACTCCAATTTGATGCAAAATCTCCATAATACTGCACTGACCGTTCATTTCACCCTTACTTGTGCTTTAATTGTTTACATTATATTTTTTCACCGGTGTTTCAACATCTTTTCGAAAGTAAAACTCCCTTACATTGCATTTAATACATCAGGTAGAGTGACGATGCAGTTACAAACACTATTGCTCATAATACTTGTGTCAGTTTAGGTCACTAAACGAACACAGCATGTAGAAACGTTACTTATAGCAGGATAACAATTTTTGTCATTTGTGTAATGATTAACTCATTGGTCAAATGTCATTTTACATTTTATCGATACAATTCTAAGGCATGTCGTTATAACATCTTATAATCTTTAACTGTGAACACATTGGTGTTGATTTTGCTCTCAAAGTCATAAACTGGGACTCAGATACTCTGATACGCTTACAGCTATGGGATATTGCAGGTAGGCCAGTTATAGATCAATACCAGTATTTCCCAGAATTGGGGGTAGCAGTTTGGCTGCACAATTAAATGTACTGGATTTGAAATCTTTAGATCACTTTGAGTCTACCGTACACTCAAGGTGATTATACTTGTGACAGACTATTAGAGATTGCAATGGCTGTGAAAACAGCTAGCCACAAACCAAAAAGTAAACCAAGTACCTGCTTGTGGAAAAAGTAGAGACCATTATGTAGGCTCCCATTAATCTTTCACAAGTTCTTCTAAAGTTCTTTTAAGTCTTAAAAAGCCTCCCATGGGCTAAATGGACCATGATCAGTGTACAAAAACACATTCAGTAGTTATCTTTGTATATTAAGAATTTATTTGAAGTATAGACTGAAACATTCAGACACAATTTTTTTCAATAAGATCTCTCTGCAACGTCCCTTTCACAAAATCTCTGGAGTTTATCTCAGATGTATATTATGTCACTAGAGGAAACTGCAGAATAATAAAACCAATACCAAATGTACATTGTGACATGGTCGTGATGGGGTGAAGAAAGAAATGTAGCTTCCCTTCTTGTTGTTTCATATCAACACTATTTTGTTGTTACATGTCCTTGGCATGATGGCACGAAGAAAGAAACCTAACTTCCTTTCATGTTGTTTCATGTCAAAGCTATTTTGTTGTTATGTCCATGGCATACACCAGGCCCTTTTCCTAAACACACAAACGAAGGAGAGGTGTTTGAAATTAAAGAAGAGGTTTAGGAGGCAGAGGTCTTCTCAATTTGAAAATGTATTTTAAACCCTAGTTGAAAACATTTGTGAGCAGGTCACAAATTTTAGTCTTGAGAGTAAATTAAGTCAAACCATGAAATATTTCCTGATTAAATTTAATTTGGTGGAATTTTTATGTCTTTGAACAGGACAAGAAAGATTTGGTAACATGACAAGGGTGAGTTTTCTGTGCCATTAATTTTGTGCTTTCCAGTTACGAATGTTTTGGCTAAAGTAGCTGTTCCCCTTAAGGTTATTGTATGGCAGGCCATTTGTAGCAATATTCAATAATTCTTTCATTCAACCATTCAACTGCAATTCAACCATTCAATTCAACCCCAATTCAACCCCAATTCAACCCCAATTCAACCATTCAACGCCCCCATTCAACCATTCAAGAATCTATTCAACTATTCAACCCCACTTCAACTATTCAACCCCAACTCAACTAACCAACCCCAATTCAACTATTCAACCCCAATTCAGCCCCAATTTAACTATCCAACCCCAATTCAACTATTCAATCCCACATTCAATCATTCAATCTCGCACTGAGACCTGATGGTTGCAGGACTGAGTAACCTGGCACAATTACATGAAAGACATCCTAAGATGTTAGCCTGCAGAGC
This sequence comes from Stylophora pistillata, assembly GCF_964205215.1. Classification (NCBI taxonomy): domain Eukaryota; kingdom Metazoa; phylum Cnidaria; class Anthozoa; order Scleractinia; family Pocilloporidae; genus Stylophora; species Stylophora pistillata. Next base: position 31,036,495 of record NC_142520.1, read on the forward strand.
AGGAGTTCTTGTGGAGTTTGGGCGAAAATTAGGACTTTGGGCTTTCTGTTTTATTTTCCAGACCGCGTGTAAAATGGAGCGAGGTGAACTATTAGAAGGTGGGGGTAGGGGGAGAGGAGAGAAGGGAACGCCTGCCAGCAGCACTTGAAAATTTGAAAAACGCCCCCTAATTAGATATGCACGAGTAACAATAATGCGCAAACAATTGGCCTATCAGGTGGTGCGACGGAAGTGGATTTTCACTTCCGTTGCTTGTCAAATTTTTTGTTATTCGAAGGGAAATCACACGTGTCAAAATTTGTGTTCACAGGTTGCCAAACGAGAATTGTTGATTTTGCGGTTGTAGTTTTAAGGTTAAATATGGCTCATACCTGTCATCAGAAAATTTATTCAGATCATCAAAGAGAAGTGATGCTTATGGAGTAATTTTATCAGACGTGTGTGCTGGAATTGGCATCGAACTCATTCAAAACAACGAACAGTTATCCGATCGCTGTTGCAATCCGTGTGCTCGGAAAGTCAGAAACTTGGGACAGCCACATGCATTCATCCTTAAGAACGCAAACGGCCAATGCAAAAATCCAGAAAAGCTCAAGAGTGTAAATAAGCAGCAATTAGATACGCCAAACAAATCTAGCCTGGCATGGAGGAAGAATAAAGCCGCTCGTATGTGCAAACCACCTACACCGAAATCAAGAAAATGCTTAAATATGAGCGAGAATATTGATCCAGCTTCATCGAAGAGAAACATACCGAAAGACTTGTTGGTTTTAAGCCAACTTCTTGGACCTCGACAAACTGGTCGTTAACGATGCTTTTCAGAGGGCAAACAACAACCATGCAACCATGAGTGTTTCTTCGTGAGAAGCTGCTTGACTTGCACACCAAATCTAAAAATAATGCTTTTACCAAAGCCTGTTAGTAAGACCGCCAACACATCTTTATTTCTGGAAAGTTGATGTATGGCATCTAGCTGTTCTTGTTTTAAAACAAAGTTTTCTAAGATATCAAAAGTAGCTAAAGAATCCTTCAACACAAGATCTATCTCTTCTTCGCTAAATATGCCATATTGGATGTGATACATAACAAACTGACGTCACATTCTGCTGTCAATAAAAAATACTGGACCAATCAGAGTCGCCCGTTCATGAGCGAACGAGTTATTCAAATTTTCAAGTACTGCTGGCAGGCGTTCCCTCTCTCCTCTCCCCCTCCCCCCACCTTCTAATTGTTTTCCTCGCTCCATTTTACGCGCGCTCTGGAAAATAAAACAGAAAGCCCAAAGTCCTAATTTTCGCCCAAACTCCACAAGAACGCCTGCTCTGCAGGCTATAAGATGTCTGTTATGTTAACTAAGAAATATTGTACACAGTAAATATTCCTTTGATTGACATTTATAGCAATGTAACGTATTTCTTCAGACAGGTTCAATAAAAGAATTAACTCAAAATTGTAATTAAAAGACCGAAAAATTTTGTTGGCTAGAGATACACACTAAGATGGGCTGCCTGTGGTTTCCCAAAGGTCTTTGCAGAAGTTCCTCAAGTGTTTCAGCAGATATGTTGTATGATGGCCTCCCAGGTGAAGAAATATTTGCTTGTCTGTTTGAGCCTAAGTTAGCGACAGTTGTTGTGGTAATGGAAGCTAGAGACAATAAATGGTTCCAGCCTTGTAAAATATCATCAAAAGCAGACGTAATATTTTGCAACTGTTTTCTCGTTATCTTCAAACTGGAAACAATCTTCCAGCTTTCTTAACAAGGAGATTGTTTTGTCAAGTGTTACGGCATGCTTTTCCAATGGTTCCACCTCGAAAGGAATCTTACATAACTGAGTCATCTTGTTTAGGATGTGGTTTAAAAAACGAGGTATTTCTGTCAGCCCAAATTGCTGTGCATCTGCTGCCATCTTGCTTTCTATGATAACTTAGGTTTCAGGCTCCAGCTCGGCCATCTTTCATGCCAGGTTCCCCAGCCCACCAGTTGAACGGTTGAATGCGGGATTAAATGGTTGAATGCACAATTGAATTATTGAATTGGGATTAAATAATTGAATGCGGTTGAGTTGTTGAATTGGGGTTGAATAGTTGAATAGATTCTTAAATGGTTGAATGGGGTGTTGAATGGTTGAATTGGGGTTGAATTGAACGGTTCAATTGCAGTTGAATGGGAGAATTTTTTAATATTGCTACAAACGGCCTGCCATATTATTGTAGTAATTTGGATATATCAACAAAGTTGAAATGGTAAATATCTCCAAATATATTTGGATATATCAACTTTGGATATATCCAAACTATTTTGTTACCCCCGCTGACGCAGCCCCAAACAGTTTCTTTCGAAACTATCAGCCTTTATTCATATTATTGTAGACCTTCGTGGGTATCTTCTGGAAAATTTTTTGTATTCATGTCACTTTATATAAAACCTTTGAAGAGTACTATATTATCATCTTATATTATCATATATTATCATCAAAATTTTTTGTATTCATGTCACTTTATATAAAACCTTTGAAGAGTACTATATTATCATCATTAAGCTAATCAATTGTAGAATAAAAAACAATTAATATTTAAGGAGTAAATGAGGAATCCATGTAAAAATAAGCCTGGGTTTTGGACTCCCAAAAGTTTTACAAGCTCATTACACCTCATCAAAGGGGTTGTCAACATGTTTATGCAGGTAACCAGTGAAAGGCAAGCTTTAGACCCAAAGGTCATGTTAACTTGAAGTTAACATACATTTATTAGTAATTTTCTATCAGCTAACTTGAACTCCTCAGTATCTTAAAGGCTTTCATTTTTTGCTAGCCTGGTTCACTTTTTTCAGATTGTTTTAGTTGTATTTTTGTAATAGTACTTTGCCCTGCAGGTTTATTACAAAGAAGCAGTTGGTGCTTTCCTTGTATTTGATGTCACAAGAGCATCTACATTTGAAGCAGTACAAAAGTGGAAGAATGATTTGGACAATAAAGTTCTGCTTCCCAATGGATCGCCAATTCCTGTTGTACTCTTGGCAAACAAGGTTTTTTTGCTAACTTCATTTGATGCATGCACTCTTGATGCATGCACTCTTGATGCATGCACTCTTGCAAGTTAAATGGCTGTGATTCCTCTCAGCAAACTCCCATTCGTTGACACAATTTAAACCTGTTAGATGGTGATGCACTGTTAATCTTTCACTTTGGCTTTTGCAATGGAATTTTCTGCAAACTGGTCACTCTCTTTGAGTGTTCTTTTGAGTAGTCTCTCATGTGTTAGCCAAGGGTGATTTTTTTTTTAATGTTTTTTTTTTTTTGGTTTGTTTGGCAGTGTGATCAAGCAAGGGAAGGACTTGTCAACAATACAAGTCAAATGGATGAGTATTGTTCTGACAAAGGTTTTATCAACTGGTTTGAAACATCAGCTAAAGAGGACATCAACATTTCTGAGGCTGCAAAATACCTTGTGCAGAAGGTATACTATACATGGAAATTAATGATAAAGCTCACTTGAGATGTCATAGGGCCTTTAATCTCCATCCAAACACATTATACAGTGACCACATTCTGAGGACGTAACAAAGTTATTAGAGGGAGGGTGGTGTCCTGTTCTATGATCTAATTTTCTTTTGAAGAAAGGTTACAGGAACTAAAGGTTACACATGAATGTTACACATGATTTTATGCCTATGTGAATGTTACTTTCTTTATTATCTTAACAGATTCTTGAGAATGAGAAAGCTCACAACTTTGAGAGCATTCCAAAGGACCCAGGAGCAATGACTTTAACAAACAGTACAACTCTTACTAGCTCTCAAGAATTCAAGAGTATTCCAGCAGCTGAACCACACAAGACTGGCTGCTGTTAGCAGTTGCTGGAATTAAAAAATTGTCTGTAATTAAGAGGTGCATTGTGGTGTTTTAACTTTTTATCACCAAACTGAATGATAAATTAGTAGATGGTCCATTTAAATAGAAGATGGTTTTATTAGTTTGATAGAAGGTTGCAATGACTTGAATTGGGAATGACCACTGGCATTAACTCAATAAACCATCACATGACTTCTTTAGGCTTGCTATAAAAATTATTTTGATAAATAAATATGACTAGTGATGAAAAGATTATTTTTTTTTCTGATTACCAAATAATATTCATGGAAATTGGTTTTGTAAGGGTGCAAGTGCAATCAGAGTGTCCAATCAGTTGCAAAGTTAAGTGAAACTTTCCAGGGAACTCAGTCTCTCAGCAGTGAACTTGATACAATGCTCAAAACAGATAGAAAAACAAAATTGAAGTTTGAATAGGATAAGAAACTTTTAACTCAACATTTTGCTGTATTTTGTAGTCTGCTTTAAAGAATTACTTTTTGCTGATGCAGTTGTTGGTAGTTGCCTACTAATTTAGGCTAAGCCCTCACACATGAGGTTAGTGGTCAGCCAGTCCAAGATGGCAAGCAAACACTCAATAACATGGCATCCAGACAATTAAAAGCAGTGGAAAACGTATTTGTTCTCTCAACATGAGTCCAACAAAATCAAATTTCTTCGTAATGAAAGTGTACCTAGCAGTTCATAGCACATTGTTGTGGTGATTTAAGTTTGTGTTTTACAAGCTGTTATTATTGTAAATTCGATACCCTTCTGGAAGTCATAACTAAGGGATTGACTGCTGTTGCCTTTCTAAGCTTAGCATCAGTGTCAAAGTCAAGTCTTCTTCCAAAAATTCAGTAAAATGTCCTCACTTTTCTCTATTGTTCATTGGGAAAATTTCCAAAGATTAACATGTATGGTCTAGAGAGTTCCTTAATTAAACCAAAACTAATTGAAGTCCCTAATGTTCAAAATCTGAACCTGTTTTTAGACCAACACAACCTAAAAAGCAAATCTATTAGGTCAGTGTATACCTGAAAAGTTTGTCAAATAAATCACATGGGTAAGTGCTTCCTCCCACCCATGCAATTACTTGGTTAGATATCAAGGGCAAAATTTTCTCCAGTCAAGAAGGTTAAAAACCCACATTATTATATGGCTGTCTCACAAAGACTGGGAACTACCGAATTCACAAATTTGATTGGCTGAAATCAATTTTGAAAGCGGTCTAGATTTTCCCATCCAGACCGGTCTAGGAAAAAAAGTTACAAAGAATGTAATGATCTGTTGCTTTCTAGACACAGCCATATAATAAACATCTTATTAACCGAGCTATATAGGTCGGTCTGTAAGGGAGAATCTTGACCTCAGTCACTGATACAGACCTCACTGTGTTCGGTCTGTACTGGCAACCTCGGTCAAGATTCTCCCATACAGACCTCCCACTCAGTTAATAAGAATTAACTGTTACACCATTTTGTGGAGAGCCATTTCTTTGTTTTGTTTCTTAATTTCTATCTAATTTTTTTAAAATTCAAGAAAGTTTGCCTGGGGCAATCATCAAAACTATGGCAAAATGCCCTGTCTCAGCTAATCAGCATTTGGTACTTTTTCCCTCTATGTCATAAAGTATATAACTTATGCATCTATCTGTTCATCTGTATTTTTGTTTCACTCCGTAAGTACATTTATATGAAGAAAAAATAATTCCAGAACCTAAATGAACCCTGTATAATTTCCTGGCAAACATGGTATAAAATACAAGTTGGTGATATAAACAGTGGTTTTCATTCTTTATTACAGATAATGTAAATCAAATCATAACAATCTTCTTCACATTTCCCTTGCAAGTTACAATGTAAATTGAACACAAAAAAGCTACAAAATTTCCAAAGCTGAAGCAATTTGTGCAAGAATTAACAATTCATTCACGGTTGCAGACAAATACACTGATGGTGCTCACTTGTGGTCCCACATTTGTCTTTCAATCCGCTCCTTCTTGACCTGGTCAATGAGAGGTTGAATATACATTGTGTCCTGTAGGAAAGGTAACAAAATGAATCACTTTTCCTGAACATTAGGGGGATTTAACTTGTTTTAATCTGCAAAAACTCTCCATCCACAAAAGTGTTAGTTTGCTCAGGTTACATGTAGGATCAATGATTGGAATACTGAAAGGGATACTTTACTCTCACACCTCCTCTCTTCAATTTCAGGTAATACAGATAGTGCTCAATAATGTTTACTTGCAAAACACATTGGACTTGAAACTACTGTGTGTAGCTACTTACCCATACATTAACACACTCATATTCTCATCCAAACAAAACAATCAAATAATTTTAAAACGAACAAACCTCTTCACTTGTTGTCCAGTGCTCTTTGGGTAAAATGGAATGTTTCATTGTCAAATCAAGAGCTCTCTTAATACGGAATTGTCTCAAGTTGAAGTCTTCGGGGGATAGACGTTTTACAGCTTCTTTCACATCGGGATCATCCTCATTCAGCAAGTCACCCCTGCGAAGACCTAAAAGTAACAAACAATAAAAATGAAGATGCACTGTCATTTACATGTTATTGGAAGGCAGTCCTGTTTCCTCTACTTACATGCACTGTAAATCCCTGCCTAGCCTTTTGCTAAGTAATACTGATGATAACAGAAGAATAAACACATGCCCCCTCTTAGATACTTAATAAACAGAACACAAGACTGCAGCTGACATTAAGGTGAAAAGCTAGCTAAAATTTGAGGCACATTTATATTTGGCTGGAAGACATGGAAGTTTCACTTTACAGGAACAGTTTGGGCTCTGCTTTAGTCTTTTCTTTGGTATCCACACAAATTACCCACTTACTTCATACAGTCTCTTCTTGGAAACTTCGCCCAATTTATTGGAAGTTTTTATTGGAAGTTTGTGTGCTTCGATAGCTAAGTTGGCCTTTTGATCTTCTACAAGTGCTCCACTATCACACTAAACCAAACACTTAAGAAAACCATTACTTTAACATCTCATCCTTGCATCCAGCAGGAAATGTATTAATGCTGCCAGACTTATATTCATCTTCATATCTGAGTAGAACATGATAACTAAGCCTTCCTATTTTGTTAGGAATGTTACCCCCACCAACGCAGCACCACAGTTTCTTTAGAAACTTTCAGCCTTTATTCCTATTTTGGTTTGACTAGCCACTCATTAGTCCTGTTACACTGACTAAGATCATTGAATTTAACCACGCTAAGTAATGGCCACATGGAATACAATTAACAAATAAATTGTATGTTGCAGTGAATCTGTTCACTAATAGATCATGGATGACGTCAAAATGTGGCAAGAACAACAAAGAGGTATATGAGCAAGGCTGTGCTCTAAGAAAAATTGAAGGGAGTCCAGTGCTCTGAAACTATGAAATCCAGGGTGCCCAGCATGTGCCTTTTATGAAAAAACTAAGATTTCTGAGTTGCCCAAGAGCAAAAGTACAGCGCCAGGGGCCACTGGGTGTTGCTAGACCACAGCCCTGATGAGGTGCAGACAGTATGTCACTGATGTTGCTCAGGGGTTTCATTGACATTTTCAGCAGGAGGGCTACTGATTTTCAAAGGCAGGCAAAACTTTTTGAACTGGACTTCTTTATAAGATAAACTTTCCTCCAGATGGTCAAACCAGGTGGGCAAAACCATCCTCATAACTGGTCAATTTGCCCGTTACCCGGCCCTTAATGAAATCCCTGTGTTGTTACCACATTTTGACGTCCTCTGTGATCGATTACTGTACAAGCCAATGGAAACATAGAATGTATTTGTTTCATATGATATAAAAGCAAACTGTGGCTGATGGTTATGTCATCTGTATGTCTGTCCTCCAATAGATTATTATAAGTAACACTCAATCACAATATGTGTGGTATTCAGTTTATCATATGAATCGTAACAAAGCACAAGTAACCAAAAGAAACCAACATACACACATCAAACAAAGCAACATACTGTACTGGGTAAGTGTGTTTGAAGGGAAAAATATATTTCCTTCAATTATGGTTTACACATGTGGGGATGTGAGTAAGGTGGATATGGCTGCCAAATGCTAGCAATATTTAATCCTTCAATTATTGATTTGATATATACCACATATTTGTGAATTTAAACTTTTTGATTTAAATTTAAACCTTTTTGATTTAAATTTAAATTTAAACCTTTTCGATTTAAATTTAAATATTTTTAATTTAAATTTGAACTTGCAAATTTTCGTTTAATCTTCCTGGGGCAAGTGCGACCAAGCCTCATTCTCATGTGAAGGACGAGGGAAGAGGACTAGGTTCTGCTTGTGGCATCATGGCGGCAAACTCTTCGTCCGACCTTGATAAAGTTTCAAAGCTCCTTAATGAAACATCAAAGATTCTTGCTGATACTAACAAGAGTTCACCTCAATCTGTGCCTTCGACTTCTTCTATTCAGGATACACTGAATAGAGCAAATAATATGCTAAGAGAGAGCTCGGCTTCTGGGTTGTGCCATAGTTATGGTTGTGCCGACATCTTAATCGAAGCAAACGACTGAGATCTGCATCTGGAGGAAATTATAAGCAAGTTAAAGAAAAGAAAATGAAGCCAAAAGAGCAAAAACCAATAGAATTTGCTCTCCTTCGCAGTTTTGACGATGAAGAAATGCAAGACGACGGTTGCTCTCCTAATTTGAAGAGGGACTCTATTTTAACTTCTGGAATGCTGATGTTGACTGACGAGGACAGCGAAAACGTTTTCAGAAATAAGATTCTGGAGTCACTCAAGAAGAAATACCCATTGATGGGCATGAATGATTTTGAATTTGTCAAGGTAAGACACAAAGCTATTTCAACTCTCCAACTTGGGTCAGGCACTGAATATAGCTACGCTGTAGTAAAGAAAATGGCTGGTCAGGGACTGCTTTATGTCAAAATAAAGCAGGGATTTAAGTTTATCTATGACGATGCCCTTATGGATGGAAAAGATCTCAGTGACGAAATTTCTATCACTGCTATTGTGAAGTCAGAAAATCTCAATGATCCTTTGCAGGGATCCAGTTCCTCTTCTCCAGATGCAACCACAAAACGGGCAGAAATGGGGAAAGATAAGGGGGATGAATTTTCCACACCACCCCACTGTGATGAAGTAGTGAGTGCCCTGATTCAGGGTATTGAAGCTGAAAAAACTCACTAATCCAAACTGGTGAAAAACTCACTGATTTCTACAAAAGAGCCTCATCCATGGTAGAAAATGAGACATTGAAAGCAAGTCTCAATGTGATGAAGCCTGTGATAATACTAACTTCATTTGTGTTGATAGACAAAACCTCTTGATAACAACCCTTTCAGAGCTTGCTGGAATTAAAGATTACACTATGACCTTTGAAGTCGAGTTCATAGGGGAGATGGCAAAAGACCTTGGGGGACCAAGAAAGGAGTGGATCAGACTTGTGAACTGCGAAATAAAGAAGAAATATTTCGATAATGTTCTTCGTACCTATCTTTCAGAAGATTATTACTAGGTTGGTATTATGGTGGGAATTGCCTTATTGCAGAATGGTGCAATTCCAGCATTTATGCCAATTGAAGTGCTTGATCAACTACTGGTATTCTCAAATACAGATTCTTGCATTGCCAATATACAGAGAGGCTTAGAAGTCTTTGACCTGTGTACGGTTATTAGGTCTTATCCAATTATGCTGCATCTCCTCAGACCAACCACTGGCAAGCTATAATCATCAAAGATGCTGATACACCTACTAAAACCCAACTTTTCTGAAGAGGGCTCCACAGCTTATCAGAAAGAGAAAGAAGTCTACTGCATGTTTGTTAAATACATCAGGCAAGTTGCCAATGGACAGAGGGAGCCAATCTCCCTGAGCTCTATCCTCATCTTCACCACAGGAGCTTCTGAGGAGCCCATCTTGGCTTTGCTAACCATCCCCACATCAACTTCTGTACACCAGAGGTAAAATATACTTATGTAATACCTAATACCGTGGAATCTGTTTTTTCTTTTTTTTTTTTCACTAAGTATGATACTCCAAAAACAAACACCTATTTAACAATACAGCTTCTATCTCCTGAGGAGGAAGAAACAGGAAACAAACATTCTGGCTTAGCATACTGTGGATTAGTGAATGAGTCAAAATGCCTGAACAATATCTTTCCACTTTTTATTATGCAAACTTATCTTATTTCTATTTGTGGCGATTTTTTTCTTTCTCTTTTCATAGGTTTTTCATGTATTTTTAAAAGAGTTAAGTGTTAAAGGCTTACATTTTTCTCTTTGCTTGTATAGAGTACACAGCATACAGTATAGAGTAAACTTAGATACAGTACCTATTTTTAGAATATGGTTTTCTTTTCCTGAGGAGCATTGTAAAATCCAGGTTCCACTGTAACACTACATATTATATAAGAGCATTGGTTGGTTTCATATGCAAAATGTTGGGTAACTTTATTGAGTAATATGGGCAAACCTGCAGAATGACCATTTATAGGAGTGTCATTCTTTGGTAGGTTGATCTGTGGCTTAGCTCACATCACAGCATAATTTGTATAAGTAAAAATATAACCAAGTACACATTTAAGTTAAGACTTATTATTTTATCTGCAGATACCAGGCATTCTAGAAGAAAACCCATATTTTTCCCTTCGAAGTGCCCACACATGTTCAAATGGACTCATATTACCAGTATGTTCCCTGGATGGTAAATTGCCCAGTGAGAATGAGTTATTTGAAGTACAGTCCAACCTCTATTAAGCGGCCACCCCCGGGACTTTGAAAAGTGGCTGCTTAATAGAGGTTAGCCGCTTAATAGAGGTACAATTTAAATTGGATAGGAATGGCAGAAAACATGGGACTTTATAAAGCAAAATGCTTTTAAAAAGTGAACATATATGAAGATAAATCCAAAATTCATTGTTACAAAGCATCAAGTGCATTTCCGGCCCATGCATAGTTCTAGCTCTAAAACAGAGGGCATGTAGGCCTTATGGCCCTATGGCTTACAAAATTTCTCAAGAGGCCAACAAACAAAGGAAGAGCTGTTGTGAAAGGCAAACACGTAAACAGAGGGGCCGGCTATTGTTTAGAAATTCAAGCGAGTCCTGCTTCACAGGGGACAAGTTTTCAATTCAATGGTTAAATCAAAACTTGAGGAGCATGGATTTTTGAAGATTTCCAGTACAGTAGTAATTAAATTTTTCTTGCATGTACAATTTTGGTTGTAACAAAACAGTGGTTCAGCTCTATCTATTGTTAGCTATCATTATGTTTGTATAGCACCGGATGTGAAAAGTTTGCATGTGTATGTGGCTTGTGACTTGTTATGGTAGAGATTAAATTGCAGTTCCTGTTTTCTTGTTATCAGTTATCACCTTATATCATCTGTCACCATTTTGCTTGGAAAGATAATTTGCTGGCCGCTTAATGGAGGTAAAAAAACCATGCACAGGGTTCGTACCCTTTTTCAGAAACAATTTTCCAGGACTTTTCCAGGACTTTTCCAGGCTTCGGATTGATTTTTCCAGGACTCCAAAATTCACCTTAACCCTTTCACTCTCAGAAGAGACAAATAATTATTTATTTCTACTTACTTTAATTTCAACAAATTATCAGACATACAAATGAGAATTATAAGAAAAATATAAAATATGAAGTCCTTTGATTGCACACTAAATTCTCAGAAGTAACATAAAAAATCCGTGGCCGATAGTAAGTAGAATTAATATTCACATCTTGGGATTGACAGGGTTAATCATTTTTGAGCTGTTGAAGCTTTCCATCCAGCTGCTCTTCAATGTCTTTCAAGGCTGCCCTTTTTTCCTTGGCAGATCTTCGCAAACTGTTTGATTTGGCAACCCAAGTAAGGTTTCTTGAATCTTCAGCCTTATCAGCAAATTCATCTGCAGTCTTTAAAAGAGCCTCTACATCAGTTTCAAACTGCAGTTTCTTCTTCTTAAGCACATCGATCTCATCCATTGTCGCCTTTCTTTTAAGCATTTTTTCCTGGGACACTCTAATTCTCTTCTGCTCTTCTAGATAGGAAAGATACTTCTGTCGCGCTCCAGCAGATGACATAAGAAGTTGCTTTGAGATTTCTACATTGGCAAGGCCCTCAACTGATTCAATATGATCATGAATAATCCTCTGTGCAATAAATGATCTCTCTGACAGGTTCTCAACTGCCACTTCTTTGTTTACAGAAAAGCCTCTTTCAACTGTGGCTTGACCATGAGACATTAGCAGCAGTAATTCAATGACCCTCCACACTTTCGTCAGTTGCTTATCACCAGCCATGTGTTCATACAACAGTGTGTCAACTCTTGAAGAGGGTTCACTAGGGTCAAAATCTTGAAAGTCAGGATTACCTGCACATTCATCCAGAAACTGTCCAAACTGATATATCACCTCATCACACTCAGCAGCCTTTAATCTGTGGGCTTCCACAAGAATTGCAAGAACTCTTTTCATTTTGTTAACACATCCTTCTTTCTCTGATCTCTTGATAAACCTATTAAGCAATGATTTCAACAAAGTGTACAAACTAAGACTCATGAATGGCAGCATAGGTCTATCAGTCTGAAATGCTGTGAGAAAAGGATTGATCTGTTTTGCCACTGATGCGAAGAAGGCGATCTTTGCAGGCATCAAGGGATCACAGCAACTACCGCTGATGGTCTCATAAGATTTGGATTTGGGATCAGTAACTTTCTTTGCCTTAACAGCATTAACATATTTGACAATATGAGGCCACACTTCAAGTGCTCGCTCGGCAACTGACACATTCTCCAGCCACCGGTGCTGGCAGAATTTCAGGGGGAATACACTGCTACCAGTTACTTTAATGTAGTCTTCTCTTCGAGCCGGACTGTCTTTAAACAGCCAGTAAAGACTTGAAAGAGTTTTCTGCACCGTCCATCCAGCTGCATCACAACCATCCTTAAAAGCTCCATGCACAATATGTATACCACAACTCCCTGTGTTAAGGAGAGTGCAACTGTAATCCCTCTTCAATTCTTGCTCTACCATTTCATAAAATTTCCAGTTCACCTTAGGCCCATCCATAGAGAGTTGAATTAAATTTCTACAGCTCAAGTCCTCTTTGCAAGAATGAAACTTTTCAAGCATATCTTCTGCACTGGCATGCCCAAGAAATTGTGAATCATAATAGCAAGTTTCAACTTTGTCATGATTCCAAATGCGAACATGGAAATCCATCTGCTTCTTTTGCAGTTCATGATTCAAACTTTCATCAAACAAAAGCACATATCCATTTGAAGATTTGACTTTCTCCTTCAGAAGACTCTTCAAATGTGGTGCAATACCAAAGCAAGAAAGGTAAGAAGCCTTTTTCTCCCCACAGGTAAATTTCTTTGCAATGTCACTGTCTGGAAACATTTGCTGCACTAAGAAGTTTATATCTGCACAGGAATTGTAGGAATAATGACTGCTATTCACCTTTAGGGCCCACCAAACTTCTGCAGTTAAAGTATCATTCCTTGTCACGAACCCCGACATACCTGCTGTTGTACTAGCACCACTACTTGATACAGTCAAAGTAGAGTTACTACTTTCAGTAGCTTTTCGAGGGGCAGTGGAAGAGCAGTTCAACAAAAGGTTTCTTATGTCGCCGGTTGTATTTCTTTGTTGCGTTTCCATAAGATAAATATGCTTCTTTCCCTTTTCGTGGCTTTTCAACGCCGATTCTCCCATGTTTGATACATCAAACGCCTTCATACAAACTTTGCATTTTGCTTTAAACTTGTCAACGTCACCTTCCAGCCACAATTTATAGGAAGCGTTTTCTAACCATCGGTCACTAAAGAAGCATTTCCCAGGCATATTTCGGAATAAAAACGTTTAAAACTAAAGACGCCCATGTACTGATTAGATGTTACAATTCTCCAAGTTACAAAATCATGCATGTATCAAGGTTACTACTGCGCATGAGCTTATGATGATACACGAGCCTTCTATCCATTGTTATACTCGAGCCCGCATGTTATCTAGTCAGTGACAAGATCAGAAGGGACTTTGTAATGAGAAAAAACACGAAAGAGAAATAGTTATGCGGTCAAAACCATAAACGCGAACGATTTAATAATACTCAAGAACATTTGCTCATTTTACTTTTTTGTGAAAATTTTATTACTTTATTCAGTTTAACAGATTTCCAGGACTTTCCAGGACCAGCAGTATTTTTCCAGGACTTTCCAGTCCTGGAAAATGTGATAATAAAATTCCAGGACTTTCCAGGATTTCCAGGACCCGTACGAACCCTGCATGCAAATAGTACACTTGCGACAGCAAAAAGGTGGTTGCGACCGCTTAATAGAGGTGGCCATTGAAAAGGGGTATCAAATACAGCAGTTAATTGACAAATAAATCGGGACTATAGAAAGTGGCCGCACAATGGAGGGTGGCTGCTTAATAGGTGGCCACTTAATAGAGGTCGGACTGTATATGACTTGGCATTTTCAAATAATCACTTTGGTACAATGTAATGTTTCAGGTTGATGCAGGAGATTGGACTCAGGTTGACTGTAAAATGACTGTAAAGAGCACACCTTTGACTTTCCTATTTGTCTAAACATACAAAATGCTAGTATTCAGTATTCTCTGATACTGAAAGCAGGACTAAATGTTATCGATACTATTGAAAACAAAGGAAATGAATGTCTGGATATAATGTAACGACTTGTAACTGTCAAAACACACTTTAGAAGTGTCATACAGTGAGCCTGAATCAGATGTACATATCAGTTACTAGTACTAGTTTAACATGATAGGAGAATGAGTTGTCACCAAGAACAATGAAGATATTTTTGTACTATTTTTTTGGTTCACAAAATCAAAATACAAAACCCAAAGAATAAGCTTTTTAAGAATCATAGTGACATGAGTGGATTGTGAGCTTGTGTTAACATTCAACCAGAAGTCCATTTCATCTATTTCAGTTCCATTACTTGGGAGCAATAGGATTTTTTGATTTCATGTCATAGTGTTATAGGGCAATTGAACCATGAAAATCTGATTCGTGGAATAACTTTGTATTTTACAAGGGTAATAGTATTCTTTTTTTCTTACACCTATTGGCAGAAACGCTTTCCAAGAAATGGAACTTTAGCACATTAGTAATAATACAAAGAAAAGCGTTCCTATTTTTCTTTTGTATTTCAATATATTCCTAACATGCTATAGAGTTCTATTTTTTTCAAGGCCAACATTTATGCCATAAGGTGTATTTAAATTGTTAACGCTGTTTGACATTTATTTAATATGTAAGTATAGCAGATATCGTGGTATAGAGAATACACACAAAATACCTATGCAGTAAGAACATGTGGGGATTGACTCCTGCACATTTGACATAATGATTTAGTAGTTTAGTGCCATTAGGTTCAAGGTCATTTAAAGTTCTAAGGAATCAGCATTTATTTCCTCATAACTGACATGAGAACCACAAGAGGATATTGTTTACAAAAAAGTTCCAGTTTTCATTTCTAGTTAAATACAATTTTGATCAGTTAGATGGTTATAAAGATAGTGACCTAGCTTGGTCATGTAAACAGTTAATATTGCAGTTTGAATAAAAGCAATTTAATAATTTTTTTTTTTAATTTGGAAATTTTCAATTGTTGCAAATAATTTCCAACCTATAATATTCTCAACAAAACTACTCGATTCTGATTGGCCGAAAAGAAAACAATTTTATTGTAAATTGTACTCTGCAGTATACAATTACCTCAAACCCAAATTTAGTTTTTCTTTTCATTGCACTTTTACCTTTTATTGTGCTTAATTCAATTAGAAATCATATTAAACTCGTCTCCAATTGTTTGACAAATTTCTGATGCAAACTTAGAAACTTACAAATTACCCGCTTAAGAGATTCCTAGAGATCTTAGTCTTCCTTGAAGTAATTTTGTCGAGTGTATTATAAATAAAAAATCGCACTATCTCTCATACAATTCGTAATAAATAGGTACTCGAAATGTTTTAAAAATTCTCAAATTAGACCTAACGCATTAACAGGCTTGTCCAATTTTGAGAATTTTTCAAACATCACTCGTACTTATTAATTTACGAATTGTACTCAAGATCGTGCAATTTCCTATATCAACCCTACAGAATACTTTTAAAGACCATTTCAGGTTCTGTGCTTATTTTGCCTGTTTCAAGCCACTTGATCACAACCTATTAAATGACATAGTCCAATGCAGACTGAAATATGCAATTTGCATGTTTACAAAGCTTGCCTTTATTCTTCCAGTTTTTGGACAACAATTTGTAAAACTCTAATGTAAATGTCAATGCCAGCTTGTGGAGAGGGTTCCTCAACATTTACTTGTTGCATTACATAGTTGCTAATGTTGTACATATTTGGTACTTCAGCGGGTGGTACTACAACACCATACTGATCATCTGCCAGTGGACGAGGACCATCTGAGTCCACACCATAAAACTGTTCATTGATATGTTCGACATCAGCATTGTTTCCATTCACTAGATGATCTTTCTGTAGGAGTCCATTTGACCATATCTGATTTGCTAAAAACTCCTTGAGAGAAACATTTATCCTTCTTGTAAAAACCAAATGTAATGAAACAAGTGAATTGGATTCTCAACATCAAGAATCCAAGTTTGCTTCATGGCATAAAATGTATAGTAGAAAAAATGGCAGACACATCTGTAAATGTCACACCAAAGTCTCTCAATAGGCTGATTGCTAGTAGACGAGCCAGCAATAAAACTTCGTCTTCCTTCCCCCCAGTGAGCCGCCATCTCATCACAAATTAAGACGTTTTCTACTCCATAATCTACTCGGATGCGAGAGGGCCAAAGCTCACCATGTTCCTTGATTGCATTTTTGAAAAGTTCGAGAACTACTTCTGCTAAATTATTTGTACTCCAATGTAGAAACATTATTTTTCTTGATTTTCCATCACAGCAGCCATGGATGACAAATTGGCAAACATGTTTGCGACAAACATTCTTTGACTCCAGAGGATCTTACAAAGAAGTTTAGCACCTTAATGAAGTGCATGAACAAATTTGACTGTCTCGTCTATGAGATGTTTTTCATTCACAAGCTAAGACCTGCTCTCAATGTACAGTCTGATTCAATTCATGCTAAGGTCTTTAATTAGCTTTTTACTAGCACTTTCTTTGTAGTTTTATTGCTTGTTTACACCTGCAAAAAATTTTTTCATATTTCTTACGTGTATATATACATATATTTACTGTATTTCATTCCATTCACTTGACAATGACCGAAACATGGTCGAAACGTCGTGTTTTACCATGGATTTTTATCGTCAAAGATTTAAATTTAAATTAAAAAAGTTGAAATTTAAATTAAAAAAGTTTAAATTTAAATGAAAAAGGTTTAAATTTAAATAAAAAAGTTTAAATTCACAAATAAAAAAAATATGGTTTACATCAAAATCAATAATTTAAGGATGAAATATTGCTACCATTTGGCAGCTATAGGTGGAGCTGTTATTTTGTAATTAGTGAGCAGCAATTGGTAATTGTATATCAATATTTCAATTGACTATTGTCGAGGTGACAAGAAATTAAACCAATCAAAGAAAAACCTAGGGGCTTACTTGAATTGATCCAGGATCGTAGGAAGTTGGGACTTTTGTTAATGGTATAGAGCAAGATCGCCCATGGCTCATTACTGCTGCATTTCATAAACTTTATCTTAAGGATACGTAAGCTTGCACGAACAGTAAAATACTATATAAGCTTGACTTTGTGAATATCATATTGGGTATATGTGACGTGATGATCAAAGAATAAGAAAACCCATTCAGTACAGCTTGGAGATTGGTACAAAACGGAAGGCGTGGTGTATAATTTCACATTCAGTGTGTTTTCGTTGTTTTTGAAGATTTACTATCGCCACGGTCTCGCCACGTAAACGAAGCATAGCACGGCCGAGGAAAGTGCAATGGCCCAATACTAATAATTATGGAGCAAACTGAACCATCAAAGAGTACTCAAACAACGCAGATTTCAATCAGGTAGTTTTTTCCTCTACAGGGAAACTTACCAAGTTGTCTGTAACCACAGGCATAGATGTACCATTCATGGAAAGCTTTCCAAATCCTACCCGTGAAAGACAGTTCCCTTCCCAGTCTTGGTCCGACAGAAGCCATCTTGAAAATTTCAACCGGCAAATATACCATAATACTTCTCTTCGTGATATCTTTCGGATAATACTCGGTAAATTCCGGAAACACTCGGGCAAATTGATAAGCCAATCAAAGAACGCCTGGAACTTGTTTGTTTCCCCCACAACTTGAACTAAATCCTGAAAATCTAAACATGGCGCGAGATACGTGAAGATTTCCGGTAAATCCCTGACTAGGGCTGCATGCATTTATCGAAATAGCCACAACACTGGTGACCCTATGAATCCCTCCAGGAATGAGTACAAGGATGCGAGCTCAAATACCTCATCGGCGTTCTGGAAATATCATGGTCTTGCTAGGGATGGGATAAATTTATTGCTGAACAATGGTTTTGAAGAATCACAAAAGCTCTTTCGAAGTCACAGGTAAAATTTTATCGTTAAGACGTGTTGAATGAGGTTATGTTACAAATAATTCTCACGGATTGTGTATTTTGTTTGACAATCTCGCACCGATGACCTCTTTCTGAGCGAAGAGTTTCTGTTTAATTTTTTAACCTGTGTTTCAAGTTGAGTTTACCTGCAAGAACCGGTGTCTTTTTTACGCATAATATTATTTTATTCTGGTAGTCGCTAAAACACCTTTTTCTTCCGTGGTGGGCTTGGCTCTTCGCTATGGGCTTATGTTTCTTGGGGCGGAAATTACGTTGAGAATAAAAATTTGATTGCAATTTCATCTTTTCTGAAAACCTTAGCTCGCGTAAATTAACGTTTACCGCAAGCTAGTGTTGGTCACCGTATAGACTGGGAGGGCTTACAACTGATTTGTTTGAAAGGTGAAAGTAAGCATTTCCTTGATACGAAAGTTTTATCTTTATTTCTGATGTGTAGAGTCTAAACATCTAACAGCAGGGATTTTTTTTATCGTGTTTTGTAACCTCGTCTTGTGGGAAGTCGAACAAGAAATGGTTGTTTTCGGGTTAGTACATAAAAAATTCATGAATGATCCTTGTTTTTATGCCTACGCATTTGTGATGCGAAAGAAACTTTATATTTTAGACAGCTATCTCGAATTCACATTATGCCATCACTCATTTGAGTGCATAACCTGTCAGATATTTGAATAGGTATCAGTTGACGATTTACTAACATGCTTGAAAAAGGTAAATTTTATTTGCTCAATGATGTGAATTTTTATAACTTAATTAGATTCAAAACGGCGTATTCATTAAAATAAATTTGCTTAATGGTGAAGATAAAACTCTCATATTCTAAGAAAGTTTGGTTTGTGCAGGTTCGTAATGATGTATCATTTTACCTAAATGGTACAAAATTATTAAATTTTTTCAGTGAGCATACATGTATTCTGATCTGTTAAACAGGCTTCAACCAAGCAATTGTTTTTTAAGCAAAACATTTGTGGTTCATGTGACTGTGTTGAGATCTTGATTACAAAAATCAATTATCCTCTATGACCCCTTTTTTGATACTTTAGAAGTAATTTCTAGGACTGAATTAAAGTCTTTAGTGTGCAAGTGCATAAATCAGCCTCTCTTTCCTTTTCTTGCTTGATATGATAATTTGGCTAATTGGTTGGGAATATTAATAAAATATTCAAAGTTTAACAAACAAGATTGCTTTGTGGAAAGTGTAAGATAAGTCTTCTTGTGTACCATGTGATTCACTGAAAGACAAAGCACTGCTGAGAAACTTTAGTGACATTAAATAATGCAGCTGTATATATCATCAGCAACACTGAAAGTGAAAACAATTTTGTCAGTAAGTATTATGGTAAAATTGAGTGGTGTCCCATTTGGTCTGTAATCATACAAGCGATTCACAAAATTAGATGACTGCAAAACAGGAGTCTGATTTGTTGATGATAAGTATGATTTCAGACAGAATTGGATGGTATGAAGTCCTGTTAGTAATGACCAGTCCTAAGTTAATTGTTTTCATTGGAAAAAAAAAAGCAGTTAACTTGAACTCAGTGAAATGCACAAGAACAGTGCACACACATGATGTATAGTGTCCAGTTACATATGCATGTCACATACACTGTCTAGTTACAAGCACGACCTGTATGCTGTCCTATTAGTACAGATTTTGAGCTGGTGATAACCAATCATATTTGAGGATTATGTTATAGTGTTGATTAATCTAAGATATGAAGTTACCTTTGCTTGCTAATCACCAGAGAAAATGGCCACTGTTTATTTCGCCTGCTATGATTTTTTTAGCCTTATTGAATTTGATTTAATTTGCAAACATCTTTTTGTTGCCAAAGTTGTTATTTCAGCTATAGAAGCAAATATTTTGTTTTGTTTTGTTTTGTTTTTTTAATTTGAACTTATTTCCATTCTATTATCAATATATCATCCTGCATAAGGTGGTGAGAATATACAAACTTTTTAACTGGGGGATCTTTCTAAAAAATATCAAATTCTCTTGAGGAACATTCATGGAAATTGAGGGCAGCTGATTAAGAAAAGCTATTCTACAGATTTTGAGAAATGAAGGGTCAATGGGGAAACTCTATGTGCCTGGTAGCAATCTTAAACTTGATGCAGCCATAACTTCTAAGAAGCCAAAAGTTACTGAAGTTGTTGAACATTAGGGAGGCAAGTACTCATAAGATTATGAAATTATTATTTTCTCTTTGGTATAAAATAACATAATTTCCTGTTTAAACATTTTGACTGTGCAATGCATTGAAAGTGTGCAGTGAACATGAAAATGGTAGGCAAACCTCTATTGAGGTATCACAGAAGGAAAAATATAATTTTTTTTAATTTCCTGAAAATTTAATATCTAGTAATAGAAAACACAAAGATCAATCAACTTCTGAAAATTTTACTTTGGTATCTCTTTCACTTCAAGAGATATGCAGGTAATGCAAAAAGTAATTTGTGAGTAGTATGCAAGGTGCAAGGTTGATGACACCTCATGTCAACTTCTTCTCATCACCCAATTAATGATTTCAAAACAACTATTGATTTTCAGTGCACACTGAACAGTATTGTACAGTCCAGAAATTGCTCATTCATTATCAAATTTTCTTACATTACTTTTTTTCTGAAAGTAAAAAGATTGTTCTTGAAATTCAAGTGTTGTTTTCAAGCTGCTATCATACTCAAAAGCAACACATTCTTTGCTGCTACAGAAAAGGGAAAATTTGTTTGCAGTTGGCATCTGAGCAGAAATATTATAGTGATAGGGGTTTCTACTAGACTGAAGAGAGTCAGTGGCCCCATAGCAAATGAAAAAAAATGTTGTGGTACAAAATTACCCAGGTTAAAAAATTGTACCTAGTGAAAAATTAAATTTACCTTTAGAAAAAAATTACCAGCAACATATCCATCAGCTCTCATAAAGAAGCATTATGTCTCATGATGAACTATCACTTCTCATGGAGAAAAATGAATCCATCTGGAAGTTTTGGATTTTTAGTGTAGTAAAGCAGATCCTTGAGTATGCATTGTTTCAGGGAGGATTAGAATAACAGCAAAAGATTTGAATGCATCATGGCCCTGTGAGGCCAGTTATTTTCCAGAGTGTACAGAGAGGTGGATTCAATTTTATAGAATTAGTCACCAGCCTAGGGCACATTAGCACAATCTACAATTTAATCGATCAACAAATCAATAAACTTTATTTAACCACAGGTAATTCATCAGCTATTTACAAAAGGATCAAACTACAACTACACAACTACTATAACTATGAACTGCAGTACAGGGTTTGACACTTGGCTACCTGCATTACTGGCCACCAGGCTAGTGATTTCTAAAATTTACTGGCCCGAAACACAACTTGGTAGCCAAGATCAATTTTCCTCGAGGTCTACTTCAACCCCAAACACACAAACCTTCCTCTAAACTTATTGGCAAGGTCTTTTAAAATAACAAAGAATAGTACAAAGTTCAAGTGCGAGGCAATTGTGTGAGGCAATGTGCAAGGCATCGCAACATTGGTAAGCGCAGAGCCTGGGATCTAGTGATTTACGATCGACATGCAAGACAAAAAAAGATGCCAGTAGATGAAAGGCTTATGCCTTCTTTATTGTTTTTTAATTAACTGTGAACTTCAAGTGAACTAATTATTATTATTTCTTTCAATTTCTCTACTAGCCAGCAGGCTATTAAACATGTTTTTTTGTACTAGCCCAAACAAATTTTTACTAGTCTCTACCGGGCTAGTGGAGATGTCGAGCCCTGCACTATTTTGAGAAGGTGCTTTTGGTGAATGCTGTGCCATAGAGAGCTAATTGCGAAAATGAATGACCCAAGGGATTCCATGCACCATATAACCTAGCAAGGAAAGCTATTCCACAATGTGGTGCCACTATAACTTAAACTGTTTGTGAAATAATTTCTGCATGGTAATGGAACATTAAAGTTGTTTTTGGGTAGCCCCTCAGGTTGTAGCTTGTATTTCATTCAAAGTTAACTAGTCTGGAGCCAACCCATGTAGGCAATAGAACATCATGGTGGCCTTTTGTATGTTCCACTGGTGGTCAAGATTTTGTTGCCCCTAAGTTTTTAACAAATGGTCAGCATGGTAATTTAAGAATGTCAGAACCTAAGCTACCCTATTCTGTAATTTTTTCATTGTAATGAATTCCCAGATATACCGTCCAGTAAAGTCAAGCTCAGATAGAAGAATGTTGTGGTCAATGAAAGCTATCAACTTGTGTTTTGATATGGAAGTAAAGTAAGCTGGTACATTCAGTTATTTATACATGAAGCTAATGGAGCTGGTATAATTACAATTTAACTTTGTACCAATGTATTACTAGTATTTATATTATACGCTGTATACTCTGTACAGTATACATGTGAGTTAAACTTTTTCCATCAGGATGTTCCTTTTCTTTTCCTTTTGAAGTGATGGTTCTCCACTAATGAGTGCTGGTTCAGGCATGGTGGATTTTGTGGTAAGTTATACCTGTGCAGTGGTAGCCTTTTTCATTTTGTAATTAATTTTGTTTCGAACAGGATGAGTAAGTTGAGATGTTACAATTATTATGCAAATTTTCAGGGTCAGCGATTCTGATCCTAAGTGGCTCATTCCATAATGGCCTAGGTCAACAGAAAATAATCTGTAACTCTGGCCACAGGCGGCCCAAGCTCTCTCTGAGAACCACACAAGGAACACAATTTGCATATCGAGTTATAAGGATTTGTGTGGGATTTTCTACAAGATATCCATAGAGATAGTTAAAGGTGAAAATATTAAATAGAAATGGCTTACCTTGTTCCATACATGTGTTGTTTGCTCCTGGTGTCGTTATTTTACCGATTTCACTTGATTTAAGTGGGTTTTTTTAATCCTGGTTCTCTACCACATAAAGAGAAGACAAGGCAGAACACTTCTGTCCGGACAGCCTCCTGAATGAAGTAAAAACTCCCAAGCTAAAATGTACCCACGGCCACAAATCCACCGCAGAATTCAAGGGTAAAGGTTGACCTTTTGTTTCGATTCTGTAGCCACACAATCTCAGCCCTGCGATTGACGTCAGGCGGCTCTTCATGTCCTCAGTGAAACGCTAAAACATGGTAGACATCTGCGTCATCGCTTTTGAATATTTTATAGAAAAGGCGCAATACAAATAATAAATGTAATAAATAATAAATGTTATGGATATCTTGTAGAAAATCCTATACTAATCCCTATAAATCGATATGCAAATTGTGTTGTGCCGACCTTGTGCGGTTCTCAAAGAGAGCTTGGGCTGCCTGTGCTCTTGCTGACAGTTGTAGAGCAGTGGATCATGATATCTGAGAAACTAATGTTTGAATAATGTTTTTTTCTGTTTACAGCAGTAAATGTAATTTTTTGTCAAAAATTAATTGTTTTTTCTGCTAAATTCAGTGACCGAGTGCAAAATTTGCCATACTTCCAAATCAATAATTATTTGTGAAGAAATTTTCTTGTTCAACAACTTTGATTATTGTGTTCTTTTAAGTTTAACAGGGGTAAGTTTCTAAAAAAAAACTCTGGTGTTGTGTTAGTGAGGAATATAATAAGATGATTTGGTTTTAGTGACTGAATTTGATGTTTCGAGTGTTGACCCTCTGTCAGCTTAGAAATTCTTTATGATAGCCAATTTACTTTTAAGTTTGTTTGTATTGCAGCAAGCAATTCTTACATTTGAGGATGATCAGCTTGACAGGGCTCTTGAGAACCTTAAAAGGGCTCAGAGGGTTTGCTGTGTAGAGAACATCAGGAAGGGTACAGGAGTGGGGCTGGATGAACAACTGATGAGGCAGATCTTGTATGCTGATTGTGAGCTCTACATGGCTCTTCTGACATTCCTAAAACAAGGTAAAACTGACTCTCATAGCCATTGCTTTTTATAATATCATGATAGAAGTAACATCTCATAGTTAAACTTGGTTTATTCACCATTACAGGCATCACTGACTATATCAAAGGTGGATATCTGATGCGACGTGCATGGAAGCTCTATGATAAATGTTATTGTGAGATAAGTGGTATTGGTGGAGCATTCTTGGCATGGGCTCCTGAACTGAGGTGTAGTACAAATGGCAATGTGTCATCTGGCCGTCATCATGTTGAAGAGGCTATTGATGAGGTGACTACATTATATGTACTAGTAGACATCACTATTATCAATGGTATTCAAAGGAACAATTTTTCTTTGAGCCGGTGGCTTTTATAGGGAGGCACAGTGTTAGAGTTTTTCTCTCTCAGTGGTTCTGGTCTTTTATTAACATAAATGTCTTTGTGCATGGTTACTAGTGGACTAACTGACTGTAATAGACTGCTTACACTGTGCACAGTTTGGTATTTTATTCAGGCATTTAATGGGCCGCGAGCAGTACTGTCTTTCCCTTCAACTACAAATATTTCTTTGTTAATTCTCCCCCCCAAGAGCTGCACATTTCCTTGTAAATTAGTCATGTGAATTGAGCATTAGATAATGATAACAACTTCTACCAGATAAGTTTGATTATTCATATTACCTGTTTGCTGGATGATGTATTGATATTATAGGGAGAAGTTATATGTTGATCACTCCAGAGAGTTAAAGGGTTCATTTCTGCATAATAGTGGGTGTGGTTAGGGAAGCATAGTTACGCATATTAACAATGGTCTCACACAGTAACAGAGTTGTTACTAAGTTGATATTGTCCCTGACACTGTAGTCTGTAGAAACTTGTGTGGTATCACCCTTGGAACCTGAAGATGTGCTGGTATCCCCCTTGAACAATCTTACCATAAATGAAGAAACAGTCAAGCTGTCACCTGCAGCAGTCAGTCCTGAGGCATTAAGGCACCTTCAGGCTGCAGTATCTTGTGGTTATGGGCTGTTTCATTTGGCAATATCTCTAGTACCACCCAAGCTGTTAAAATATTGTCATCTTCTTGGATTTTCTGGAAACAGAGAAGTTGGAATACAAGCATTGAACTTGGCAAGTCAGAGTGAAGATATGAAAGCTCCGGTGGCAAGGTTACTTCAAGTATTTTAAAGATTACACTGTTAAAAATAGTGAAGATCCTTCAAAAATTCATGGAGTATCTACATGTATTTTCATCAAAATCTGCACTTTTGTAAAGGATCTAAAATGTACTCAAACCAATTCAAGGTTCTTGGGAAGATCAAACCCAAAGATTGCTTAAGATCCTCAATAATGTAGAATATTGGTTCCTGGATAAAATTTCAAGAAATCATGAGGGTTCTGGTAATAAGTCAAATTCCATGAAGACCTTTTGAAAATTATTAGAGCAAAGAACCTTTTAAAGAGCTTACAAGTCTTCTGTTAGTAACTTAAGAAGTTATTCCTGACTTGTTTACTGGTGTGTACTTTTTCAGTATGCTTCTATAAAATAAATTGAAGCTGTGATATTCATCCCCATAGACTTACCTTGCTGTGGTATCACGCAGTAATCCGGCCATTTGTTGCACTGGATGAAGGAAAAAATGAGGAAGGTCTGTCTTCTTTTATCAACTGGGCAAATGTTTAACTATCCAATTATAGAATACAATGGTATGACCAACATCTTGAACTTGAAAATATGAATTATAAATTAATGCATATTTACCACCAAACTGTAAACAGCACATAAACAGGATAATGGATCCTCACACAGCTTTTTTTAACAGTTTTTGTATTTGACTTAAATACTTTTGACATAAGCCCTTGTAATTTATTTTGCTTCTAGGAGTAATGGTTTTTTGTCTTTCATTCTTTGTAACATGATCTCTTTTTTTTTTTTAGGTTTGGCCAATGCAACTGCTCTCTTGGAAGAATCTTACCAAGAATACCCAAGCTCAGCTGTGTTTTTATTCTTCAAGGGGCTTGTATCCAGATTGAAGGTTAGATACTGAAGAAAAACACTTGTGTTTGGTTTGAGCACAGTAAACCTGTTTCTAAAACTTGTGTTTAGTTTGAGGACAGTAAACTGGTTTCTGAATCAAAGTGATGTGCTCTGTAGTGAAAACAATTTCCCTTACTAGAATTAAGTGGAAACATTTTCTTGTAAATGTAATTTTATTAGTATAAACTGTATAAAAGATAAATGAATAAAGGCTGATAGTTTCGAAAAAAACTTGTTTGGGGCTGCGTCAAATGAAAAGCATTCGTTGATCCCTGTGGGATCAACGAACGCTTTTCATTCCACTAATTTATTCATGTTTTTCTCGTTGCCATGCTCCCACCAATAACGTAGCTCCATTTTCTGCCTTTAAAAGCACACACAACCCACAATTCCTCTATTCACTCCGACAAAGGGCTAATGCTCGAAACGTCAGCTTTTGTAATCATTACAGTGGCCAATTTACCATTTCAACTTTGTTGATATATCCAAATTATAAATGTAAAAAAGATTACGTCATTGGAGGAATAGCAAAAGAAAAAGGACTACAATGTAATTTATGGTCCTAATCCTTCATGCTTTTGTGCCATAAAATGACTCTGACTCACTAATATGTACTTATAGATGAAAAGCTTTGATCTGGACTTAATTTGTGGAGTATGTTTGTGCTAATACAGCTGTCTATGTATAACCAGGGTCACATTGGCATAGCATTGGATGAATTTCATCAGGCCATGCACTCTGCTGCAGAACAACAAGAAATAGCTCTTATATGTCAATATGAAATAGGTGAATGTTTTTTTGTTTTTTGTTTTTCACACATATGAGTATTGTAGCTTGAATAATTAAAAGATATTTGAACCATTTTGCTTGGTCAGAAATTGACTTGAAACCCTTTCAAGTGACCCCAGTCAATTAAATTGAATCACTTTCTTTCTTCAAAGGCTTCATTGTTTTCTGTGATTTCTACACTCAGGTGTTATGTTTTCATGTGCTCTCCTCTGGTTCATGGTAATCTGTTAAGTCAGTTTAGAGGCAGGAGTGGTTCCTCATGCTCATTTGATTAGTTTAATAAGTTTATAAGATCTCATGTTTAATCCATAACTTTTCTTTCTTGTTTAGGTTGGTGTCACATGTTAAGGCTAGAGTGGGAATATGCCCTCCCAGCATTCCTAAGGTACTTATCGTTTGTTTGTTTGTTTGTTTGTTTGTGCCTTCTTGGTGTCCTTTGTGACAAGTAGCTTGTGAAAACAGAATGGTCGTATAACAAATTATTTAGTGCATATTGAACCTTTTTTCCTCCCATATGATTTCACTATAAATTCTCCTTACCGTCTACCATGCAATTCTTGTTATGTAAATTTGGAGAACTTGGTATCAGGTAATATGCATGCGCCAAATCGCCTTTCATTCCAATAAACACGGTCCCGTGTTCAATTTTGACTGCAACGCAGTCAACAGAGAAAGGAAACGTTACAAGGCAATGCATTACGCCTCCAAAGTCCAAGATTTTAAGGGCCTAAACCCACGCCAGTGGTGGAATGAAATACATAACTTCCTGGATCCAAGAAACGAAACCTCAAGTTTGTTTTCAAGTCTGAGTGTGCCTCGCTTCACGAACATGTCTCCACCCGGAATATCCAACTCCATCAATGACGCTCTTTTGGATCCGTTGCAATCTTACAAGGCCATTGACTGAGACCCTACGGTTACCCTGTTGCCATTAGAAGAGAATCCAGATTTCCTAGAAGTCTCAGTTCACCGGGTATACAACAACTTGAACCATCTCAACAGACACAAAGCCCCGGGCCCAGATGGTCTCTCAAACTGGGTATTAAAAGAGTATGCTGAAGTCCTAGCTCAACCCGTATGGGACATCTTGAACACCTCATACAAATTCCCTTCAGCTTGCCGGAATAGACAACGTACGAGATCATCAATAAAAACTGACTCTGCAACTCTCTCAGTCGACCGCTAACAATCCTTCCAGCAAGAACCACGACCTAATTCCAGCCTCCAACAAGCCAGCATTCAACTTCACAAAGAAACGGGAATATCAACTGCCATCCACCAAAACATAGCTAGTAGAGGGGACTGGGTCCCCTCTACTAACTATGACCAAAACGAAGAGACTGACTGACTCATTTATACCTAGGATAAATAAATTGATAGATAACTTTTAATGTTTTATATGATTTTTTGCACAATTTACTGTAAATTCACGCAATTCAGTTGTAAGACTACAGGGTGATTTTAGTAAAACACGGTCTATTAATCTATTTCTCTTAATCTATTAGATGACCTGCTTTGTAATAATCTCCTGATTGCTATTTTTGTTTATTCTAATCATTTGTCTGTTTGATATAGTATTTGATATAGTATTTTTGTTTATTCTAATCATTTGTCTGTTTGATATAGTATTTGATATAGTATTTTTGTTTATTCTAATCACTTGTCTGTTTGATATAGTATTTGATATAGTATTTTTGTTTATTGTAATCACTTGTCTGTTTGATATAGTATTTGATATAGTATTTTTGTTTATTCTAATCACTTGTCTGTTTGATATAGTATTTGATATAGTATTTTTGTTTATTCTAATCACTTGTCTGTTTGATATAGTATTTGATATAGTATTTTTGTTTATTCTAATCACTTGTCTGTTTGATATAGTATTTGATATAGTATGTTTGTTTATTCTAATCACTTGTCTGTTTGATATAGTATTCGGATATTGTAAGGACTTGAGACTCTGTCTTGGTCGCTCAAAGGAGTTACAGGGTTTAGGCCAATTTACATGACAAGTGAATGCTTTCTTTCGTACATGGATAAGGTCCATGAGACAAAAGGTTACCTAAAGTCACCAAGTCATTAATGAGTGCAAGTGAAGTTAACCAGTCGTTAGTGTATAACGGTCAGTAACGATTTTTTTTTTATAATTATAGATTGAAAGAAGAATCTAAATGGTCGCAAAGCTACTATGCTTATCTCTGTGGAGGTAAATTGATAATAATGTAAATCATGGTTTTGAATCACCACATTTGCTTCAATTTGCATCCTTAATTTATTTTCATTACACAAAGCAGTTGTAATTCATGTCCTAAGTGTAGAAAAAGTATCCATTGTTTATCTGCTGGTATACAGTTACCAGTAGCAGTGTTGTCTATTGGACGGTCCCTTTAGCCGAGAATGAAAATGAAATGTGTAATAGCTTTTATTTTTTTTTGCTGAGTCTAAGTTTTAGTTATATCAGCATCACCCTTCATTAATCTAGAGGCTCCAGGGATATACTCTTTGTCTTTGTCTGTGTGTATAAGAACAGAAGTTGATTATATTGACATAAATGGCGGTATTTCCTATTTCTCATTTAGTCACAATAGGTATCCTAGGAAGTACAAGTGAGGCACAAGCACAGTTTAAATTGGTTCCTAAATTTGTCAAGAAGAAAACTCCTCTGGAGCAGTTTCTCCTAAGGAAGGTAAGCATTTCTATGGATAGATCTGAAATGTGATATGGATTTTGGAGCTTTATTGTGATAGGCTGTAAACCTTGGCTACCAGCAGTTCAGTGGTGCACAGGCAGACCAACGCTTTTCCGGTGAATTATCGGCGAAAAACGGCGACAAAAATACTTTATTAGACCTCTCCTGACTAATGATGTCAAGTTGCACGTTAGCATCACAATATATAAAACATAGTTATTCACGCAGTTTCTTTTCATTTTCGACACCAAGTAGAAAATTATAGAAAAAGCCGAAGAAGAGACTCTCAGGATACTTAAAACTAAGACGACTAGCTGCGTGCGAACTTGAAAAACACGAACCAGACTAACGTATTAGCTCTTATGAAAGGGCTGTCACTCCACCGGTATGAACCCTAATGTGCCATTACGTTAAAAAAGAAATTTTTTCTTGTTATCACTTGATTCCTATTTTACTTTGGCGAAATTTTTCTTTGTTCACTATATTTCATTATACAAAATAGCCATGACTCTGCTATTACGCCTCAATCTCACAAATGAATCTAACGTTTTTCTCGCATCGCATTTGAAATGGATGTGCGATAATGAGAAGTTCACTAGGAGTGATAAGAGAAATTACATTTTTCATGACAGGGGCATAGGTGGCCAGAATGAACGAAATTAACCCAAATGAGCGTTTTGCAACAAGCTTAAAAGTATGGTTCATGACAGTTGTTTCAATTTCAGCGTTGGTTTGTATGTTGATGATTTTAGTTATACCAACTAAGTTGATAATGTAAGTTGGCCAGAAAACGTCGTCAATATACCTCTTCCAAAGTAGCGATTTAGTTGTGCTATGGGGGATGATACCCTTTTTCTATTTTTGCCGTGGAAATATTCGCCAAAGCTACTGTCGTTGTGGTATTCTTTGCCGTTTCCGTCCGGTTTTTGAGAAAAAGTATCGAGTTCCCGGATGATAACTATAACAATGGCGCGCAAAGCGCACTGGTTGAGCGTGGTCGCAGCCGCCATATGCTGCGTAGCACGCTCGAAATGTCAGCTTTGAAACTCTTTACATTGGCCTATTTACATTATCAACTGAGTTGATGAAAACTGACACAGTACCACGGTTTCTTTAGAAAACTTTCCCCCTTTATTTATGTTTGTTGGTTTGTTTGTTAGGCTGCGATGTACAAAAAAGGGCCGCCATCAGAAGCTGACTGTCTGCTGTTAGCATTAGAACTTTTGTATGTGTGGAGAGCGTTCTACACTTGCAACGAAATTGTCTTAAATAGAATTCTTTCTGGTAAGACTCTTCTTTATTTAAAAAACATCATTAGTCTTAGCTTTTTACTTAGAGACTGCATCAAGAGAGTACTATGAACATTATTACGAATATTGAAACATGTTGTGTTTGAAACATGTGGTGACTTTCGGCAGATGGCGGGAGGGAGGTAGCGATCTTGAGGATGGTCAGACTGTAATTTTAGTTTGATTGATCGTCCTCAGTTTCAGTTATGCAAGTCATCTAAGCCTTACGCAGAAACTGGTCGTTTCGCCCGAAGTGCGTTTCACCTGTAACCGTTTCGCCTGATCTCAACTTCGTATCGGCCGAAAAAAGTAGCTTCGCCCGGACCAAAAGTTAG
The DNA here is from genome assembly GCF_964205215.1 of Stylophora pistillata. NCBI lineage: Eukaryota > Metazoa > Cnidaria > Anthozoa > Scleractinia > Pocilloporidae > Stylophora > Stylophora pistillata. Next base: position 31,067,943 of record NC_142520.1, read on the forward strand.
TTCGCCCGAAGTTTTCTTCATGCGATTTAGAAAGAAATAAATTGTTAAGTTGAACAAAACAAACACTGGTGCTATGTTACGTTAAGTGTTAACATCTAGCGCCGCTTATGGAACAAGTCTTACTTCTTTTTCATCTTCTAGCTCGAGGAGAATACTCGATGAAGCTATGAATTCAAAATTCTAACTTGTCTTATTACGCGGGAAAAAAATGTTAGTAAAACATTCCACATCATCCGTAGGAACTGGTGTGACACATTTCATTTGACTTTACACGAACAATGACAGGTATAACGAGGAAGGAAATGTAGGAAGTGAGACACAGTTGTGCATCAACTCCTCCCTAATTTGCGTTAATAAAACTTTGGCTGAACTAACTTTTGGTCTAGGCGAAGTGATATTTTTCTGGGCGATACCACTTTGAGATCGGGCGAAACGCACTTTGGGTAGAACAACCGCAATTCCTTCACGTACGCTTAAATACACCCAAGAAATAGACCATTTTCATAAATGGCTGCCAGATTAATATTTTTTCCAATTTAAATTAGCCTTTCTGGCCTCGTTCTCCAGTACAAAATTCAAAAGAATACATTATCTCAAGCGAGGCCAGAAAGGCTAATTTAAATTTAAACAAAAGAATATTAATCCGTCAGCCATTTATGAAAGTGGTCAATATCCAAACCAAAGTTTGATTAAAGTCCGTGGTGGTGGTGGTGGTGGTGGTGGTGCACTTGGGTTGTGACTACACGGTGAGATAAACTCCCTGCTTATCTATTGCAGATGTAGAGAAGTGTCAAGTGAGTGCCAATCTTGTTCCTCTCAAATCTCTTATTCAAGGATCAGCATGTCAGGTCCTGAAGAAAACTGATTTAGCTATAAAGGTGCGTGTAATTGTAAGAACATTTGAAGAAAGGAGATGACTGTGAGATAATTACTTGCGAGTGATATTTTAACTGTTATGCACGTCATCTGAGCCGGTCAGTATACATACATTTAGTACCCCTTTCCGTTTGGTGAACCATTTCCATAAGTGACACAAATTCTTAAGTGAAGCCAAGCTTCAAAGTTCATAGCTTGGGATCTAATTGATAGAGGCCGTAGTTAAGCTATTGACTAAATCCATCTACGCTATTTGTGTCTGTGTGATTGACAGTTTCTTCAGGATGCTATCGTCAAATCTGGTCGTAGTCCTCCAGATTCTCACGTGCCTCCTTTTGCATTGTATGAACTTGGTGTTCTATATGCGCAAGACGAAAAGGTCAGTAGTTCCGAGAGTGTTGACTAATATTTTTTCCAAAAAATATATAATGAGAGGTTTGGAGAAACATTTGATCGCAGTGTTCGATGCCAAAACGTTATTAAAATACATATAAATTTCTTTAAAACTTCTAAAAACTTAAAAAAACTGTTCGTAAAATATGTTTGACGACGTTTCGACGTTGCTTCACGTCACTATCAAATCAAGAGTTAGAAATGACAAGTGGAGATATAGAAAGTGGCTAAAAATAACAACGGAAAGAATGTTTTTGTGTCTGTGGGTATAGTTCCCAAAGGTAAAATAGCAATAAAGTGTTAGGCAAAAAGTTTGGTGTGAATCGTGTCCGGGGGATAAAAAGCATTTCGTAGATCAAACGGTCAAACTTGCTGGTACATTTTCTTAAGACTTTAAGAAGGCAATCGATGGTTTTTCTTTGTCTAATTCATGTTTCTCGATGAGGTGTTTCTGATGGCGGAGTAATGATGCTTACGGACGTGCCGAGTGGTATACCCGACATAATGTACACAAATTATATTCAGAGAGATAAAGAACACGTTAATGTAGCAAACCGGCGGAAAAGACGTTTGAAGAGACTGTGATTATTGTAAACCGTCGCACTCTTAGTAAGACTGTTGTGTAGTAGCAAGTGGAATTCAGACCTGCTTGAGTTTTTCGAAAATTTTGCTGTTATCGTTGTTATGAGCTAGTTTCAAGGATTGAAGTTATCTGGTATAATGTGTAATCTGGTATAATGTGTAATCTGGTATAATATGTAATCTGCTATAATGTGTAATCTGCTATAATGTGTAATCTGGTATATGTGTAATCTGGTATAGTGTGCAATCTGGTATAGTGTGTAATCTGGTATAATGTGTAATCTGGTATAATGTGTATGATTTTCAGATGAGTACTAAAGGAGAAGAACTGTTGAAAAGAGTCAAGGTTGGTGAAAAGTAGCTTTTTATTTCCTGTCCTTTCCTGAAACTGATAAGGAAGTTGTCTTTTTAATCTCCGCTCTCTTTCTCTTTTCCTATTATTAGGATAACTTCAGTGGTTATGACTTTGAAAACCGACTGAGTTTCCGTGTTCATGCAGCGCTCGCAAGAATAGATGAACGAAAAATGAGCCAAGATCAAGCTAGTGCTAAAAGATGAAGATCATAGCCAAGGTCACGTGATATTAAACTGGACACACCACTATCACGGCATAAACCATGAAAAGCTCAAAAAGGAATTCTAGAGGCAACAAGGAAAGGTTAAAACGGATTGATGAGACCTTCATCAACCTGATAATTGCTCAAACCTCACTGTCATTGAGATTTTACTAATCGAGTTGGTTTTCCGATAACAAACTTTTTAAAATTATCTTCAATGATCCCGTTAGATACCGTGAAATATGTTTAGGGTAATTCGATAAATTCCTTTTTAACAAAGTTAGTGTGTTGGAACAACGTTCTTAAACTAAGATTGCGTTCTGAAAATAATTCGTTAATCAACGTTCTCTTTTAAGCGAAAAAGTCAATTTTTACAATGTTATATAATTTTAGTCGCAGTTCAAGACTTTAAATACGTCTGGAGGCAGCTACCTAATATTTGATCGTTATTTATTTAGAGTCCATTTGCATTTTAATAAACCCGTGGCCCCCTTAAGGGCACGGAAAAGTAAATCTAACGAGGAGTCTCGACAAAACGACATTGTTACTTCAAAGTGCTGTTAATGAGAGGCTTGTTTTACTGTCACACAATTAACTTCTAAGCAAGGTGGTAAGTGCTGGATATTTGCCCAGCTGTGAGGCGGCGAGGTGAAAATTCACCGTTAGCCACTGAGGTGAATAGCTGATTTAGAATATACTAAAATAGTGAGATAAAAAGATGATTTAACTAATTTATTTCTGCAGCGATTACAATATGTTCGGGCGCGAGTTGCTCGGAGGTGAATGGAAAAGGATTTTCTCGGTTTGAGAAGCAAATCAGAGCGCGCCCTCAACGCTGTCCACTGTTTTAGTAGATACTAATTTTTTTGGACCGATAAACCACCTTACAGAAATACTTTCTGGGCTCTCATTTCTACGCTTAAAACAATGATTTTTTAATGGACTAAGTGTAAATTGATATGATGTTTCTTCTATCTTAACTCTTCAAAAAAGGTTAGATGGCTCAAACCGTTATTTTTTAAGAACAATTCTTTGTTTAATCGCAGCTTCCATATTTCCATACTCTTTATTTCCTTGCAAATGGCTAAGCTGAATTTTTTGACATAAAAGGTAACGAAAGGAACATCACATTGTAGCTTTGTGGCTCTAACTCACAGATGAGTTCACTTAGCATATCAAGATTCAACTTTCTGCAGAGTTTTCAGAAAATCAGACCATGGAAATGTTTCGATTAATTAAGATGATTGCAAGCTTTATGTACAGCTTTATGTACTTTATGTTATGCCATACGAAAACGAGCGATAATATCAATTTATGAAAAAATTGTTTGAAAATTATACAACCATGTTGTTTCACCCCAAATCTGTGAAGTTGCTTTCAAAAGGTTTCTTTGTGAATATTATTTATGCTTAGGAGGGATGATTTACTCTGATTTGTACAGTGGAACACGATATTATTTATTGAAACTTTGAATTGGGATAAGAGAACAGCAACGTGTAAATATTTTAATGAGCATTTTTTCAAGAGTGTAAATGTTTATTACCTTATGAAGATATCTTGACTTGTATAGAAGTGAACTTTTCAGTCGTAGACGAATCCTCATTGAATTAATGAATGAATCGTTCATGTTTATTTATGATTTTATTTAATGTAACTGTAAAGTTATTGAACACTTGTTTTGGGAGTAAACGCTAAGTAAAGCTGAGTAACCTCTTAGGGGGATTGAAAAGGAGAATTATGGTTGAGTGTGCAGTGTAGTTTTGGTGAATATTTGAAGGTCAAATGATATCTGCCCACTGTTAAAGAGTTTTCAATTTTTCGGTGCTTAAACGAATAACCCGGACTGTTGTAAGGCCATCATGTATGCAAAAGGCCTTCATGACCATTGTATTGGCGACAATTCATCAAAAATACGAACCCTTACGCATACCTACAAAGAAAGGAGGAGAAGGAAAAGATAGCGGAAAAAGACATGCACTGATTCTTACCTGAGAGTGTGGCAATAATTGCTAAAACAGAAATATGAACTTCGTAATGACCCTTGTTAACCAACAGAGTCCCTGGCTCAGTGGTAGGGCGTCGGAGCGCGGAATCCGAAGGTCTGGAGTTCAATTTCTCGTGGGAACTCAGAATTTGTTCTTTGTCCCCGGCACGCTCGTAACTGAACGAAACCCATCTTTCCACATTTCTTTACCCTGCTCAAAACTTGCCATCTTTCTTCTTCTTTACGATGCTAACAGTTATAGCTATGGAATCAAAAGAGTAGCCATGTTTATCCAGAGCACTCCCAAGTAGCAAGGGTAGGGAGAGTAGCATAGAACGCAATGAATTCGCAGGACGACAGCTTTTAGTGGATAGCATCTCCGAACAACGCTATCAAAGATTGACGCGTGCTTCAAACAGACTTCATTAGAAAGCGATTTGACAGGTTTAAAGACGCTCTGCTCTCCTTTTCATTTTATTCAAACGGATTCCTTACGGCCAGCAATTTGTTAATGACGGTCGAGCAATCGAACGATCAACCGAGAAGAACCCAACATTTTTCTTCTCCTACAAATGAAATATATATGTAGCAAAAAGATCGCACAAATTGTTGGTGTCTAGGGGAAGGAGATAGCAAATCCAGAGGATGGCTTCGACTTCCACCGAAGTTAAACAAAATCGAGCTTTGACGATCGCCAAGGGCTCCATCGATCAACTGAGAAATCACCGTGCGCTTTATCTGAAGTCCAGATAGAGATAAAATACCAATGTTCTGTGAAAAACAACAACCATACTCCTTGTGCAAAGGGCTCTATGGTAGTAGATTCAGAGGATGAACGGGATTCCCAATGTTTTGGGACAAGAAAACCTTCATGAAAGTCACGTCCTTAGTTTTTGCTGATCATAACAACCTTGCGCGTAATCTCGCGCTACATTCAGTGTTATCAACCCTTCCCCCAAGGCGACGAACAACGCACACCAATTGCATGGCCAGAAAAAGAGGCATGAATTTTAAATTATTGAAACGGATGTTTGTGAGTAATTGGAATGGCCCATTCTTCAAGAATCGACTGCATCTTAGGGGAATTATTGGAATGGCCCATTCTTCAAGAATCGACCTTAAGTTTAAAGACGGAAGAGTTTTAGATTCTATCAAGTTTATAACTTGGTGCAAAGATCGAGAGTTCAGATGGTAAATTTCTTCAATTTACGGTACACATCCAATTTATTTTCCTTTCCTTTTCTTTAGCTAAAAAAAAAACTTAAGTAATGCTTAATAACTTTGGAGAACACTGTTTAGGAAAAGGTCGTAGTTTGCACGCGCACTTTGATACCTTTCAGCGCGCGCGAAACATCAAAAAACACGTCACAAAGGACTTAGGGCTTAAGTTTGGAAATTCTCCATAGAAACAAACAGTTGTATACTGACTAGTTGGCCGTGATCGCAGAGAAAGTTTACAGACACAATTTCAACGCAATCAAGGCTAAGTTTTCTGATTCACTAACTCTGATCGAGCATGCCTAAGAGAAATTCACGCTTCTCAAAGAAGGCGAGGTCAGGTCAAGACAAAGACAGGAATGAAAATCCGAAATCGAATCAAAACTCTAGAAAGCGGAAAGCGGGAACAGATGTTCTTCCAGAGAGTAAAAGAAAACAGACAGAGAAGGAAATCGAGGTAAGTTAAAACAAATAAGAAAGGTCGTTAACTCGTCAGGATTTTCTAATTGAAATGTATTGACATAATTAGCAATTAGAAAATATCGTATGATCAGCAGGGTAAAAGAAATTGAAAATGTTTGATTCCCTGAAGTCAAGTGCAGAAAAGCGCACCTTGTGAAGTTGATTTCATCTTTGAATTTCTCTTGTCTTTTGCAGAAATTTGCAAATTTTTACTAGGGCTATAATTAAACCTTTTTATGTTTTCTTTGTTTTTGTAGAATTTTCTCAAGATCCAGCGATCTGTCTGCAGTCCTAGATTACCAAGGTAAATGAAAAATTGTTAACCTATGAATTTGATATATTTGTACTTTCATACCGTTCTTTTATGCCGTTCTTGACCAAGAACATAACGTTCCTTCGTATTCACCAGTGCAGAGTGAGAACATCATTGCACATTTTGGCAGGTGATTGGTTAAAAATTTGTTGATTGACACTACCACTCTCGTTGCTTGCAAGAGCTTCTTCAAACACAAGCTTTTGGTCGACGCGTGATGAGAATTAATACAAGGGTGAAGGAAGTTTCAGCCATTTTTAACGTTTTCGAAGTCTGATAATTTAGTTTACGTGCTTTTACAAATGTTAAATGGAGTTCTACGTAAGTATTAAATGAAAATTTGGTTTGTAATTGGCCAAAATACGGGTGAGCGTAATTTCAGACGCGAAAGTTAGTTCGGTTGAAGGAAAACGTTTTTGAGCCACAGATTTTCAAGAGTAAGGTTTTCGCAGATTTTTGGAACGTAGTTCAACTTTGTGTAAAAGACCTATGTGGTTATACGACTGAACAAAAATCTTCAGCAGTTTTTATTGAGTTTACAGCAGTTTGATTTAGTTTTATGCAACCGGCTCCGTAGAGAAGCTCTTTCACCTTTGAGTTGTTGACGTATTCGTGCCAATGTAGTTTCTACCTGCATTTGTTTCATTTTGCTAACGAAAGTTTTTGATAAAATTTGATAAAACTTCAGCCTGGCAAACCTTTCTTCCCAGTTTACGTATTTTGGTTTAACTGCAAAGCATGTTTTCTCCTTTGGAAAACGATTCTCATAAAAATGAAAAAAACGTCGAAAGAAAATGTTTTCGTAAGAAATATGATAAGTGAAAGGAACCACGAAACGTATACCACTTAGCATCTAGTTACCTAACGACTCCAAATAAGTAGAGAATTTTGTCATAATGATATTATCTTTATCTTAGGGAAAAATCCAATTGTTCAGGCATCGTGCCTCAGACCAGTTACTTGAAAGAGAGCAAGGACTGCAAAGTTTCTTCAGAAAAAGTTTTAAATCAAGCGAGTTTACCTGAAGAAAAGCATGCAAATATAAAACTGATTACAAGTAAATCGGAACAACCCTCTAGGAAGCGGAAAGCGAAAAGTAATCTCCTTGCTGCAACAAAACGAACCGAAAACGAGAGCAGGGTGAGTAAACGTTTAACTGATTAAGTGCCCAAACTTTCGTTTGAATAAGCTTATCAAAATGTCTAATCAGTGAAATGACCATTGTGCTATTTATCGCACTCGCTAACAAAGAGCAAAATAGAATATAGTGGTCCAGTATTACTGATTGAAAAGTGCTGTACAATCAGAAAGCAAGAGGTGAATCAAGCGTCAATTTCACACCAACTGAGAAACTATCTTTTCGCTTCCTCATATTTTGACAGGCGTCCTTTGGGAAACGACAACAAGAAAGCCATGATAGCGGTTACAAACTATCAAGGTAAATAACAAATATATATTTATTGAAAATTGTATCTAATGAAAGGATAATTAACTTTGTTGCTTCTTTTACCTTAACAGAAAAAGGTCGAGCTGTGCGGAGGCCAGGCTTCAGGGTAACTCACCGCAAGAAAATAATATCAGTAAAGAATTGCTCGATTATGAGGATTACGAGGTAAGAGAAAAATATGCAAAAGGTTGATATCTAAGCTCACATCAAGTTCCCTAATCCATCTCCAGAATTAACAGTGGTCAAGGAGTACTGGTTATTCCACGTACTTGTGTGCCTAAAGCTACGGATGCAAGTGTCGGTGTTCTGCGTTCTGATTCTTATAATTTAACCAGTTTTTAAGATGTTTGAGAGCAATTTCAGCAAAACTTTTTCAAATCTTGTCATGTCGAATAAAGTAGTTGTAGTTTTTTGGTGTATGGAGACCAGGGTAAACCAAGACCTAGGAATCATGAAAGAGAACACGACCTACGGAGAGAGGACTGAGAAACGATCTCGTTTGCAGAGTCCACTTTCCTTTGGCCCGCAGTCGGAAAATGCTTTTCAACGGAAGAAGGGTGACAAGGGCTCTAGAGACGAGTCTGTCAGTCTTCAGTTACTTCTCCCCTTAGATATAAGTTGTGATCTCTGAAGGAAACAGACTTCATGAATCTGCTTTATCAATTCTTCTACCTTATATTTTTCACCACATTTTAACAACACGAGACCTTTTTTTGTCACCCGAGTTTTCCAGAACTTGAAGCATTATTCTCTGACATCAGGGTTACGTGTTTACGTTTCAGGACCCTGAGGAGCCCGACTGGTTGAAGGATTGTCATTCTCCTTTATGGTCACCAAGTTATGAGCCAAACTACGGCAGCTATGTGGAGGCAGTTAAAAATACTGAACCTCCTGACTACATCAAGGAACTGGCGTCTTCTAATGGTATGCTCATTCCACTTTTCCCATTACTGAGATTAAATTCTTCTTTTTCCTAAATGAATTCTCTTCTGCAGAGGTGGAAGCAATCATAGACACACCAATCGGTCCGGAAAAAAATGAGGACCTACCACAATACGACAGCTCAGTTAAACGCACATGTTAGCAAGACAATAATGAGGGATCTCCCCCCACCCTACCCCCTGGAAAGCTATGTCAAGCGACCTGTTGTTTGTGTCTAAGGAACTGAGTTTGTTCCCTATAATACTTAAATATGGTATTTATGAAATGGATAGTTATCCCGTTTCAAGATAATTTTTTTATAACTATGTCATTGAAAGTTTAAGTACTTCTCGTGTTGTTTAGTTAATTGATTGCTCATTTAAGTTTCTGCTCCAATTTTTAGCTGATCTTGCGAAATACGAGATTGGAAAACTCCTTGGATCTGGTTCATTTGGTCAAGTAGTTGCTGCGACTCGCAAGTCGGATAACAAGCCAGTATGTATTTTATCGTTTAGGTATTGAATTTATACGAATATTAAACGTATCCTTTATAGTTAGGCTGAGGGGGTCTCGCCTCTCTAACCTATGATGAGAATTGTGACTGGAAATTGAACTGCGGAGCTGCGCTGCTTTAGTAGGGGAGGGGGGAGGGGGGAGGAGGAAGAAGTATGGGTTCTAGGAAGCTGGTTGTCGTGACGTTGATTAGTAACTTATTATCAATAGAAAAATATAACGATATTCAAAACTCAACCTAAAACTTTTTTCATAGGTGGCGCTTAAGTTTGTGAATAGAAGTTCAGTGCAAGAGTTTAAAAAGGTTGGTACAAGTTTAAGTTTAGGTAAGAGAGGATGTTATCCCCGGAGTTACTATCTTGGTTTATGCCACTAAACAACGTGGATCACAGAAATAACAATGACAATAATGTTATAATATAATGTTAATATCCTTTCTCCCCTCCTTTGTTATAGCTGAGAGGAAGAGAAATCCCGGCTGAGGCTTATCTGATGAGTCGAGTGCGTCACCCGAACGTCATCCAAATCTACCAACTCATCTTTACAGAAGAACATTACTGTTTTGTCATGGAACGACCAGAATCCTGCAAAGACTTTTTCGACGTCATTCAGGATCGTAACTCCACAGGAAACCCACTGTCAGAAAAAGAAGTGAGACGATACTTCACTCAAATCTTGGAAGCTAACATCAGATGCGAAGAAAAAGGTGTTATACACCGCGATATCAAGCCTGAAAATATCTTGCTGGATTTAACAAATGATGAAGTGAAGTTGATTGACTTTGGCTTGGCATCTGAGATACAAGAGGAGCCATTTGATAGCTTTAGAGGTAAGAACTGTTTCATCAGAGAAATCGGTTTCGAGTGGCTTCAACTCAGCACAACGAGGGTTAATCACGCATTCAAACATCTAAGATCTCAGAAAGAAACCCAGTTCAGTTGACAGATCTTGTATGAAAACGAGCTTTCAGTCGTCGAACCCAACCTCTCTGTTTGGACATCTTATCATTGCTGATATTCTTAGTCTTGATTTTGCGTCCCATAACATTGCATATTGTTCCAATTAAATCATACATTGCATCACGTTACGCAAGTGAGTGGAAGGAAGTGGAGGCCAGGAATATGGTGCATCCAGAAGTATGGGCGGAGCCTCCACAAATGTTCATAGTTTCCCTTTCCCATTCCTTTTGCAGTTCCAACTCTCGATTATTAAGCAACAAACTTCGTGAAATTTTTTTCCCTTTGGTTTAAAGCAAACTTACAAACTTTCTTCAGGTTTTGATATAAGATAAATAATGAACTATCAATAATTTTCTTCTAGGTACGAATCAGTACATGCCCCCTGAATTCATGAAAACAAGTAAATATGATGGTTGCGAGGCGACTGTATGGGCGATGGGAATCCTTTTGGTCGATATGTTGTCACCAGTTATTTCTGCATTTGAAAAACCCCAACATTGCCTAAGTATGGAGCCCAGAATACCTCAACACTTTTCATCAGGTGGGTAACAGTTTGGTTTAGGTGAAAACTTTGTATCACTCTTGTTACCAGTTCCGTATCATAAAGAGCCGTTGCCAGAATTAAAAAATTTTCGGAAATTGCTGTACATGACAGTCGGAGAGTTTCGCCCTCAATATTTGGTTACGATCTACAAGAAACTTTTGTTGGGTCATGGTTGGTTAGCGCTACTCGAGCTAACTAAGCATAATTTAAGGAATTACTTTGCCTTGACGCCAAGGAAACGGCCCATTTAAGCTATTCAGTCGGGGTTTCACTCCCGCTACTTTTTGAGTTGAACTAGGGTAAGTTTTTCCGGGCCTCGAGAGATCACGGCCCTGAAGGTCCTAAGAAATGATGCAGTGACTATGAGTGAGGGGATTTCCCGTAAAAATCTGATCCAGTGCGATAATCATCTACCTTTTCCTTTTTAAACAGAAGTCAAGCACGTCGTTCGTATGTTGTTGAATCCCGAAGCAGATCAGCGACCAACTCTTAAACAAGTTCTGCAGCATCCTTGGTTCTCAATGAAAGACTAAACTCCTCTCTGTTTCACGGACCTTATTTGTAGATTTCATGATATCTTTCAAATTTTGTTTTTAATATGGCCGATAATTTATACTCAGGCAGTTAGCCTTGTTAAATTGTATGGGGCTACTATGAGTCTCTTACAGAAACCTTGAAATGTTGTGTGGTAAAATTAAACTTCTTTTGAGGTAGATCCTCCAATAGAGTCTAGATAAACAGTACAGTAAACTTAAAAGTCTCTAAAAGAGACCCTATAATAACAGCGAAATGGAGAGTTTTTACAGAAGAACATTATTATGTACAATGAAATGAAGAGTTTGTAAATGGGTCCTATAATGAAGCACAGCAAGGTGGATTCCCTGAAAGGGAGTTACCTTTTTTTTTTGGTGAAATGGTTAGTCTATTCATGGGTCCTAATGATGCCTTGTAAGATAGAGTCCCTCAAAGGGGCCTAATCACTTTTAGTGAAATAGGGAATTTACAGCAAATTGTTCAGCAATATAGATACTCTTTAAGAGTCCTTATTTAGTACAGCGAAGTTAAGAGTTACTGAATCTTCGAAATAGCGAAAAAATTGAGTCTGTTACTGGGCTGCTATGATACACAATACAAAGGACAGTCTCCTTGATGGTCCTTGTAGCGTGGCCTCACTCCGTAAGAAAATCGTCCGTGTACATAAAGCTTATTCGTATAAATCATGCTGTAAATTTTTAATCGTGGTGTAAATAAAATGTTACTTTGCAAAAAGAGTGTACAAAACCCTATTAACTTTATTTCAAATTATAATGAGAAGGCAAGAGCCCGCTTCGAAAAAACACCCAGGCTTGTTCAACAACTGATTTGCTACTTTTTTATGAGGTGAAGACGAATTCCTTAAAAACAGAAAGTGATCTATAGAAAATATCCTGACAAGAAAGAGATGGGAGGATAAATACGACAAATACGAAGATACGACGAATGGAAGGGGTTATGACACAGAACCAAGAATAAAACACACACAGCTTTAAAGGTGTGAAACATGGAATACATGGGACAGCGTACTTTACATAAAGCACAAGAATAATGTTTTATAAATAGACTGGCGGAAAGTGAGAAGTACGTGCATAAATCAATTATTGCGAGAAACATTAGAGGCATGACAGAAAGTAAAGAGATTTAAAACTGGCCACAACATCTTGGGGGCGGGGGGCTGACGAAATTGAACGAAACAATGAAATATTGGGTTATTGCACAGTTCCCGGCAAGAGTGTTCGCACGTTCGACAACATTGCAACAAAGGTACTTCCTCGAGCAAACCTAGCTTTGAAATTGGTCTGATGAGAGTAGTATTCTTAGTTTTGATTTCTGCTAAGCGTCCATAGAAGATCTGGGCAACACGACCGAGCAGCCATTGTTCATGAAGGGAATTGTTGACCACGACCAAGACCAAATCTCAAATCTTTAAATTGCTTCTCTTGTCTATCCATTTGTTACGTTGTTGAGGTGTCGGAATGTACCCTTGTATCCATTTCTTCCAAAAGAAATCAGCAAGAACTCGCGCCCTTTTTCATTGCTTCCTTCTGTAAAGATCTTCACGCTCGAACAATCTAGGAGATAACGCATGCTTTCGTCGTTGAAGAAAAAATGGCTTAGAGCAAGAGGGTCGTATGGATTTGGATAGTCGCTGCTTGAAGTAGGTGGACGGCTGACCGCTGCTCTGTTAAGTAGTCCAGTGGTCAGTGAGTAGTCCAGTGGTCAGTGCGCTGGACTCTGGGTTAAACGGCCCGGGTTCAAGTCCTGGCTGGGGCTTAACGTTGAGTCCTTAAGCAAGACACTTCACTCACATTGTTTCGTCTTCTCGGATAGGACGTAAAGCCGGAGGTCCCGTCTCTTAAAGGGAAAGGGGTAAGAGACGTTAATTTCCCACGCACGAGATTACTGTGTGCTGGATGTCCTCCCCTGGGGTGGGTTGGGTGGGAAAACAGCAGGTCCACATCAGCTTATACAGTTGCCAATAAATTCAACCTGCTTGAACAAATAAACATGATGATGATGAAACATGATGATGATGATGTTGTAGAACGCCGGACTGTCGAGTGGAATTAGCAGTTAGGGTCTTAAAATAATCGAGGAGAATGTGTTGCCTTTGCTTTGATATCAGTAAATGGTTAGACATTCTAGTCTTCTCGGATAAGGACGAAAAACCTTACGCCTCGTCTCCTGCAACTCTTCTGTACTGGTTAGCATGGGACGTTAAAGGACCTACAAACTTATCGTAAAGAGTCGGGAACGTAGCTTCCGATTTGCCTTTAGTCATTGTAAGCTGCCGCAAGCGGTCTGGTAAAGTCCCCCGCACAATGTTGTAAGATTAGCCCTGAAAAGCCCCATGGGGAGTGGTCAACTAACCTATGCATGTACGCATTTAACTGACTCACAGTTTGAAAGATCAAACATTCTTGATCGGTTATGGTTTTGTATTTTCTCTTCAAGCAATGTCTTTTAAAACAACATGCGATAGTTTTGAAAACGCTGTCAATGTCCACGTAATTACTCAATCTAGACCCAATCTAGAATATCTGATCGAGTTTCAAAACAAACCATATATATCAAATTGCTGTTAAAAAGGCGATCTTTCATTAAAGAACCACATAAGGGTGATGAGTACGTTTTAACTATTCTTCTATTTCGGGGGCGCGGGACTGCGGGAGCACTAGCTTTTAATTAATCTTCGACTTCGGGAGCGCAGGAGCAATTGATTTATTACAGTCAGGAGTGCCGGGTGTTCTAAAGTTGCTACGGTTCTCGCCGAGCATTCGCCTGGGTTCACGTGGTATTTTCTTAGATGACATTTCTCACGCATCCACTTTATAAGTAACCATTCAGTAATTAAATGAATAAAACACTTTTTATCATGGATGGAACTTGGGAAAGAGCTCTACAGTAGCTGACAACTTATATTTTCTAAGTAACGAAAACATTATTCTAAAACTTTTCGATTACATTTTATCATTTCGGGACGCGTTACAGCCATAAGCGAGCGAAAGTCATGCCATGTTTGATAGATTGAAAGTTGTGACTTTCAAATGCTCAAACCTTTTAGTATATACTTTTGTGGTTCCTGATGACACACTTTTCTTCTTTTCACTTCCCAGGCAGGAACTTTAATTTCTTTAAGAAATAGAAAGCCTTAAACATTCATTGCGACCTCTTCTTTCGTGTCGCTTTTCCATCTGTCGCTAATGCACTGCACGGGCGCCAAAGTTTTCCCGACAACGCACGATGGGTGTCATTGCTACGGATGGTGATCTGATTGGTTTCGCGGGTAAAATAGCAAAATGAATATGACCCTTTATATTGCGCTATTTTGCGTTTTACTGCTGCAGTCATGTATCACTAGCTCACACAGTATGACGACCGAAGGAGGTAAGTAAGCATGTATTCTCTGACGTTTTCTGCGAAAGATATTAGGGACTTTAAGCAGTCAGGACAGCAACGCCACGGAAGACGTCGATTAAAAAATGAGTTTCTACTTTTAGTTAGAAGTTCGAAAATGGCTGCATTTGTTTACCGTCTCATAGGGCGCCAGACCTCAAACTCAACATAACGCATAAAAGTAGCGTTGAGTTCCAAATGTAAATTAACTAATTTGCCGGCGCGGTTTTGCTGCGCAGACGACGCAAATTTTGGTGATTTCACGTTGTTGTTTAGCAAAGGACGGCTAAGAAATGTACAAAGTTTTAAAACGCACGTGCTGAGCTATTGTTCTGCCAATTAGATCTATTGTTTTTCCACGTTCTCGTTGCCGTAGCCGTCGTGGTTTGCTTAAAGTCCCTATTGTCGTAGCCTGCAGAGCAGGCGTAATTTGCATGGGCGAGTGAGTGCTCAGTACTTTCTTAGCGAAAAATGGCCGCCATCTTTCATTTCAATGGAAGCGGAAGGCTTGGGAAAGAAAACAATTTGTACCAGGGGAGTAAGTGACAGTCTCAAATAAGGGGAGGGGCTGGAGTTGGAGAGTGAATATTATCGCCCTTCCCACGTCCCCTACCCCCACGGTCTACTCTGACTCCAAATCAAACATGGCGTTCGAATAAACGATTACGAGCTTATAACGTTACCTCGCCCTAAGAGGATGCTTTCACTTCAGGAACTAGGTCGTGCAAGCTAATAATGCTACTTTCCGTGAATTGATTAGTGCAGCTATGTCATCTATGCCGTGCCATGCCACTGCAACAGGAGAAGGGCATTGGGGTCTATTAGAAACCACAAAACCGCAAAAAAATTCCATCAAAATCGAAGACTGCATGCAATCCCGTCTAGACCGATAAATTTGCACATCTCAGTTGTTAAAATCGTATTCGATCTGTTACTGTGGTTACAAAGGGAGCAACACAGGTGTTGCGGCTATTCGGGATCAGCAGACGATCAGATCGAAGAGCAACCGGAACCCAACTATGAAAAACCGAAAAAGCACATCGGATACCAGATTCGAGTCGCCGTAAAATTTTTTGACGAAAACCGAAAACCAAATGCTGAAAACGGAAAATCCGCAAAACGCAATAAACAACAAACCGAAAAACCGACGTCTTTTGGCACAAAAACCGATCTAAAAAATAGCCAAAACCGTCAAACAGCAAACCCTAATGCCCTCCTCTAACAGCATTATCTCGGGGAAGATTTACTTTTTTTGATCTGAGACTTTGCAAACCAAAACTACATGAGATGGGGAGAATTTACAGTGCAGTGTGCCACGGTCCACCGCGGTCTGTCACAAACTGACCGAATGAGAAGATTTTGGATCTTAACCTTAATTTTTTTTTACATATTTTACGGATAAAATCGTCAAAATAAAATATTATCTTTCACTGAAAGTATATATAACGTTTTTTTGTACATATGACAAACCATTTTGAGTAACATTAAATCGGCTCGGATTTGGATAAGTTTTCTCCGAAATGGCCTTTTGGACACACCCCTTAATTCCATGAAATTCTACAATAGTCATGATATCTGGCGAAATCTTTTTTCCCCAGATTACATGTAGAATCATATATCATATGTAAAAGTTTGAAGTTGCCGCAACAAATCTATCATGGAATGTTTTATTCTCAAAATTGTCGAAAATTCATCAAATTAGCCTCTAATAAGCGCCCCTCTATTTAGCCGAAAGTTAGCGCTGCCGTCTTAGATTTTCCATTTGTACCCAGGGGGTAAGCAACGGTCCGCAAAAAGAAAAAGACGGGCGAGGGTCGGCCAATGAGTAATTTTACGCCTTTCCTTCGTCCCCTTCCCCTCCATTCTCTCTGACATGGACGATGGAATTTACGATCGCGAGCAATTTTAGGCCTCAGTTCCCCTTTAACTTACCCTAATAAGACGCACTGCAGGCTACCCGGGCACTTATTCGAGGAAACGTACGAGTGTTCAGGAAGTGTAATTCTTTTCAGCACGGATTTCTATTTATGCAGTTGCATCAGGAATTAATTTCCTAACCACTTTTGATACCTATAATTTCTCTGAGTATTAAACTGGCATCTAATTATTTACTTTCGTACTCCGTTGGCTAAAACCAAGGTTTTTTGACAAACAACCGCGGTAAAATGTCAGACGGTGGTCTGCGCAGCATGCTGTCAACGCTGAAGCTTTACTCATGGAAGATGTTGCAGTATACAACAGTCACGGAGAGAACTACTCTTATACCTGGGTCTTAATAGGGATTGAAATTTTACTATTTAGTACCAACCTCGACTGGCCATGCTTAAGATATATTGTATTCATTGATTGAGCGGGAGGGCCAGTCGGGAAAATACTTGGCTCCATGATGTACGGCCGAGCTGTACGGGTCCGCAAATCATCCCAGGGGCCGGTTTCTCCCGGTAACTTAAGGGGCCCGAAGCCATGTTTTAAAATCAAAATTTAAAGGATAGGAAAGCAGGTTCTGGCACCCACACCAGTCCTTTTCATTTCTTAAGTTGATAGTTTTATTGTATCATTTTCAAAACTTTTGAAATCCCATCTTAAATGAAAACAGAACAGCTTTACGGGTCCGTTAAGTTACCGGGACTTTCAAGAAACGGGCCCCAGGACCGCAACTGATTCCGGACCGCAAATGATCCCCAAATTGGACCGCAAATGATCCCGGACTGCAAATGATCCCCACAGCGAACCGCAAATGATCCCGACTAAAAAATAAGGAATGGCATGGATGCTGAAATAGCGTAGATACTTTGGGCTGAATTTTTTATTAACTCTAACAACTGACAACTGACAAATAAAACTGCTGATTTGAATTGCAGGCCAGAAGTTTTGTTTTCTCTGCAGCCAGAACCTCTTTAACAGACGCAACATACACCTCGTATCTCTCCTCAGCTAAACATTGCTATTTTGGTATTACAGTATCTTCAAATCAAATCTAATCAGTCCATTAACGCCATACGACTGATAACAACGGCAGCAACACTAACAAGAACTTAACGTTTTAGATAATAAGATTCCATCCAACATATACAACGTTCCTTGCTTTTTCGTTGCCATGTGTGTCCTCAGCTAAAGTTCCTAACTAAAACTCCTCCAGGAGGCAACTGTTGCAGAAAGCGCTGTCGTCTGAATAAACCTGTAACGCTCCACCTTCACCGCTATGAAAGGCACCGTGTGAGTAACACTCGAACTGCCTTCCACATCTAGCCTGCAATGCCGGCGTATTTTGGACGCACGAGTGCACATTTTCGTATTAGGCCGCCATCTTAGATTTGGTAACTGTGGAGGATTGGGGCGAGAAAACATTTGCCGAGGGAGTAGGTGTTACGTGGAAAAATGGGCAACGGGGGAGAGGGAGGGGAAGGAATTCCTTGTATAGCTATATATAGCCGTGCATAGCCGTGTATAGCTGGATATAGCCCTGTATAGCTGTGTATAGCATTGTATAGCTTTGTTTAGCCGGGTATAGCTATGTATAACCCTGTATAGCTGCGTATAGCCCTGTATAGCTGCGTATAGCACTGTATAGCTATGTATAGCCATGTATAGCTGTGTACAGCCCTGCATAGCTGAATATAGCCCCGTATAGCTGTGTAAAGCTGCGTATAGCCTTCTATAGCTGCATATAGCCGTGTATAGCTGTGTATAGCCCTGTATAGCTGCGTATAGCCCTGTATAGCTGTGTATAGCCCTGTATAGCGGCGTATAGCCGTGTATAGCCGTGTATAGCTGTGTATAGCCTTGTATAGCATTTAATAGCCGTGTATAGCTGTGCATAGCCCTGTATAGCTGTGTATAGCCCTGTATAGCTGTGTATAGCCCTGCATAGCTGAATATAGCCCTGTATAGCTGTGTATAGCCCTGTATGGCTATGTATAGCCGTGTATAGCTGGGTAAAGCTGTTTATAGCCTTGTATAGCTTTGTATAGCCGTGTATAGCTGTGTATAGCCCTGTATAGCAGCGTATAGCCGTGTATAGCTGCGTATAGCCTTGTATAGCTTTGTATAGCAGTGTATAGCTGTGTATAGACCTGTATAGATGCGTATAATTTGGATATATCAACAAAGTTGAAATGGTAAATTGGCCACCGTAACGATTATGAAAGCTGACGTTTCGAGCGTTAGCCCTTCGTCGGAGCGAATAGGGGAATTGTGGGTTGTGTGTGCTTTTAAAGGCAGAAAAAGGAGTACCTTATTGGTGGGAAGATGGCAACGAGAAAAACATGAATATAGCCCTGAATAAATTAGTGGAATTAAAAGCGTTCGTTGATCCCCGTGGGATTTAAACTGCCGGTTTGAAAGATGAGCTTTTGTTTAAGAGTTTTACGGCTTTCCGTGCTACCTAAGTGTAAGGAAAGACCGCAGATTGCTGTATGTTGCTTAGAATGATTAAGTACATTAAAATGTCTAGCGACTGGTATCGATGTGTCCTTGTCATTCCTTTCCACGTCTCGAAGGTGTTCTCGAAATCAGTCACCTAGTCTTCTGCCTGTTTCGCCGATGTATATCTTTTTGCAATAAGTGCAAGTTATGCAATAGATTACATTGGCGGAGGTGCACGTGAAGTGATCGGTGATCTTAATAGATCGTTTAGATCCCGATATTTTTTCAGTGTTGTGAATGAAAGGACACGTTTTGCATCGTGCACGAGTGCATTTAAAAGTGCCTGGTTGGTCATTAGTCTGAAAAGAACTTCTGACCAAAAAATTGCCTATGTTTTTGTCGCGTTTGAATGAAATGAGCGGAGGCTGTGAAAAGATAGTGCTTGTCTATGAATCGTTTTGAAGTAATTTAAAGTTTTTAAGAATGATGGATTTAACTGAGTGGTTGTGAGGGTGAAACGTGAGAGTGAATGGAATGCGGTCGGAATCTTCCTTATGCGACGTTTGTAGTGCTGAATATCGATCAATAAGTTGGGCGCGGTGGTAACCCGCTTGAACGACAGAAACAGGTTAACCACGTTTATCGAAAAACTGGCACATTGAGTCTGATTTGTGGTGGAAATCAGAGTCATCACTACATCAACGACGAAGTCTTAGAAACTGAGAAAAAGGAATGGAATTCTTAACGTGAGATGGATGCGAAGACGAATATGACAAGTAATTATGCGAGTCTGTAGGTTTGTAATACACAGTAGTGCATCAACCGTTGCCTTCAATTGAAACTTTGATGTCTTTGATGCGTATAGCCTTGTATAGCTGTGTTTAGCCGTGTATAGCTGTGTATAGCCCTGTATAGCTGTGTATAGCCCTGTATAGCTGTGTATAGCCCTCTATAGCTGTGTATAGCCCTGTATAGCTGTGTATAACCCTGTATACCCCTGTATAGCTGTGTATAGCCCTGTATAGCTGTGTATAGCCCTGTATAGCAGCGTATAGCCTTGTACTGCTGCGTATAGCCGTGCATAGCTGTGTATAGCCCTTTATACCTGCGCATAGCCCTGTATAACTGTGTATGGCCCTGTATAGCTGTGTAGCCTTGTATAGCAGCGTATAGCCGTGTATAGCTGCGTATAGCCTTGTATAGCTGTGTGTAGCCGTGTATAGCGATGTATAACCCTGTATAGCTGTGTATAGCCCTGTAAAGCTGTGTATAGCCCTGCATAGCCCCGTATAGCCGTGTATGGCTGTGTATAGCCCTTTATAACTGTGCCCTGTATAACTGTGTATAACCCTGTATAGCCCTGTATAGCTGTGTATAGCCCTGTATAGCTGTGTATAGCCCTGTATAGCAGCGTATAGCCTTGTGCTGCTGCGTATAGCCGTGCATAGCTGTGTATAGCCCTCTATACCTGCGCATAGCCCTGTATAACTGTAGCCCTGTATAGCTGTGTAGCCTTGTATAGCAGCGTATAGCCGTGTATAGCTGCGTATAGCCTTGTATAGCTTTGTAAAGTAAAGCAAACTTTATTTACACAGGGTAGCCCATTCAGCTCTAAGGCTGGTATCCATAGGGGCCCTGTATTGAAAATAATTTACATCAAATTTCTAGAATAGATATATATATATATATACAATGACTAAGATTTCACGACTACATCAACAGCCTAAAACTACAAAGCTAAAAACACAATTAAAACATAACATAGTAAATAAAATATCAAATTACGGTAAAAGGAAATGTTTTGCTCGGCGACAGAACGTTTGAATGTTTTCACTCTTCACAATGTTTAAAGGAAGTTTATTAAAAATTTCTGCGCCAGTAAAAAGAAAGGTCCTTCTCCCAAAATTCTGTTTTACTTTTGGTAGGGGTAGCCTCAGACTTTGCCTCGTGGAATAATTGTGAATATTCGAAAATCTGGTAAAATATGATGAAAAGTAACCAGGAACTAATGAGTGGAGACAGAGAAAAACGAGTTTAGCCTTGTGGTAATAGCGTCTACTGGAAAGAGTCGGCCATTGCAGCTGATCTATTGCTTCAGATGACCGAGAGCAACGTGTAATAATCCGTGCAGATCTATTTTGTAAGCGCTGTAGTCGATCTATATCTTGTTGTAAAAGGTTACTCCAGTCAATGTCTCAGTAATCAAATAAGGGAAGAATTAAGGTATTATGAACAAGTATTGCTGCCTCTTTTGTGACGAAACTTCTAATGCGGCCCAGAATACTAACTCTTGACGCCACCTTTTTACACATATAGTCTGTGTGAGCCTTCCAAGTCATAAAATTGTCGAACACCACGCCTAGGTATTTAAAAGTAGTTTCGCAAGAAATGAGCTTTCCGATAAGATTAAGATTTAAAATACAATCGCGCTCTTTATGCCTTCGAGATGTAAATAGTACACACTTAGTTTTTGAAACATTGAGAACAAGATTGTTGTCTTCTAGCCATTCAGATAGACATTGAAGATCTTGATTAAAGTAAAAAGTTAAATTGTCTACTGTTGGGCCAGCAAGATATAAAACTGTGTCGTCAGCGTACATATTTACAGAACAGTGTTTGACACAACGTGGTAAATCATTAATGTAGACAATGAATAACAGGGGTCCGAGGATGGACCCTTGTGGCACTCCAGAAGTTATAGCAAGCTCTTCAGATGAATGAGAATCAATTTGCACGAACTGCTTTCTTCCCGTAAAGTAGTCCTTAAACCATAGAAGGCTTTCCTCGCATATACCATAGTACTCTAATTTTCTGAGCAAAATGTCATGGTCAACTGTGTCGAAAGCCTTTGCCAGGTCAATAAACACAGAACCAGTAACAAGGCCCTTATCCATATTCAGGAGAATCTCGTCGGCGAAATAAGTTACAGCCGTCTCAGTTGAGTGCATTCTTCTAAAACCGGACTGTAATTTACAGAGCAAGTTATGATCATCAAAAAAACTTGCAAGCTGCTTGTGGATTAAACGCTCTAGGACTTTAGATACCACTGGTAAGACCGATATGGGGCGGTAGTTTCTTGGGTCATCTTTTGAACCTGATTTATGTAAAGGGTCACCTTCGCTTTTTTCCATTCTGCAGGAATAACGTTTTGTTGGATAGTTAAATTAAAAATGAGCGATAGTGGATAGGCCAGGGCGTCTGATCCGTCTTTTAGTAGACGAGATGGAATACCATCAACACCTGTAGCTTTCTTCGGTTTTAAATCTTTAAGAGCCTTTCTAACTTCCGTCACGGTGATCTTTCGTAGATTAAATTTTTCTGGGCGGACAATTTGCGGTAGCCATTTGGAAAAGGATCGCGCGGTTGATCGGTGGATCGACCTTAAATCTTCGGCACAAGAGACAAAGAAGCTATTGAAGGTCTTTTGCTTCATTAGCTGTACGAGCAGTAGCGCTGCTACTCTTTGAGCCATTTCCGAGTAGCCGTTTTAGGTTTTTCCAGGTCCCACGGGAATCTCCTCTTGTCTCCTGGAACAGTTCGTTGTAATATCTTTCTTTCTCTTTTCTGAGCTTCAAAGTCACAACATTGCGTAAGCGCTTGTAAGAGCTTCAATGAAGCTCATTGTTTGACCTCAATGCCAGATTATGAAAGCGGTCTCTCTCATTCATTAGATGTCTCACCTCACGTGTTAGCCATGGTACCCTATTTCCCCTGACTCGCACGCGGATTCTTGGGGCATGGGTGTCGGCTACTTCACAAAAAAGGTGTTTAAATGAGTCCTATGCAGTCCCTATTGTATAGCCGTGTATAGCTGTGTATAGACCTGTATAGCTGTGTATAGCCCTGTATAGCCCTGTATAGCTGTGTATAGCCCTGTATAGCTGAATATAGCTCTGCATAGCTGAATATAGCCCTGTATAGCTGTGTATAGCCCTGTGAGAAAAAAGAATGGAATTCTTAACGTGAGATGGATTCGAAGACGAATATAACAAGTAATTATGCTAGTCTGTAGGTTTGTAATACACACTAGTGCATAAATCGTTGCCTTCAATTGAAACGTTGATGTCTTTGATGTGTATAGTCTTGTATAGCTGTGTTTAGCCGTGTATAGCTGTGTATAGCCCTGTATAGCTTTGTATAGCCCTGCTACCTGAATATAGCTGTGTATAGCTGTGTATAGCTGTGTATAGCCGTGTATAGCTGCGTATAGCCTTGTATAGCTGCGTATAGCCGTGTATAGCCCTGTATACCAGTGTGTAGCCGTGTATAGCCTTGTATAGCTGTGTATATCTGTGCATAGCCGTGTATAGCTGTGTATAGCCTTTTATAGCTGCGTATAGCCCTGTATAGCTGCGTATAGTCGTGTATAGCTGCGTATAGCCTTGTATAGCTGCGTATAGCCGTGTACTGCTGTGTATAGTCTTGTATAGCCGTGTATAGCTATGTGTAGCCGTGTATAGCGATGTAGAACCCTGTATAGCTGTGTATAGCCCCGTAAAGCTGTGTATAGCCCTGCATAGCCCCGTATAGCCGTGTATGGCTGTGTATAGCCCTTTATAACTGTGCCCTGTATAACTGTGTATAGCCCCTGTATAGCAGCGTATAGCCGTGTATAGCTGCGTATAGCCCTGTACAGCTTTGTATAGCCGTGTATAGCTGTGTAAAGCCCTGTATAGCTGTGTATAGCCCTGCATAGCTGAATATAGCCCTGTATAGCTGTGTATAGCCCTGTGTAGCTGTATATAGCCGCGTATAGCTGTGTATAGCTGCGTATAACCTTGTATAGCTGCGTATGGCCGTGTATATCCGTGTATAGCTTTGTATAGCCCTGTATAGCTGCGTATAGCCCTTTATAACTGCGTATAGCCCTGTATAACTGTGTCAATCAATATCAATCAATACTTTATTTACCCACGTAGCGTCAAGGAGCTCATAGAGCTCGTTCAAAATACGTACGTGCCTCTAAGATTAAGAATCTAAAAAACCTAATACATACTGTCAAAACCTGAAATTAAAATAACTAACAATTAACATTCAAATTAAAGTTTGTACAGTAAAATTCAAAGTTGCTTAAATACAGGTATAAAATGGTGAAGCAGTAGCTTAAATAATTTAAAATTAAAATTAAAAATTAAGTTTGTACAATGAAATTGATAGTCACTTAAATACAAGTATAAAATTGAGAAGCAGCTAAAGTTTCAATGTCGTCAATAGCTTCTTAAAAAGGTTGATATTATTGGCCAGTTTTACACTTCTAGGTAATTCATTCCACAGCTGCGCACACATATAAGTGAAGGATTTTTTCATAAAATTTAAATTAAATTTAGGTGCGCACAAATTAATGCCGGTTCCTCTCGGGTTGTACATAGTTTCCCTAAAACTAAAAAAATCTCTGATGTATTTGAGACCGTCGTTATGCAAACATTTATATAACAGAATAAGGGATTGTTGTTTCCTTCCCTGGTCTAACGTTTCCATATTCAAGATTCGCAGCAATTCATCATAAAGGGTACGCTTGAGATAACCTAGCAATGATCTAAGAATAAAATAGTTGGCATCTTCTAGCCGATTCGCTTTCACTTTCCCAAATCCAAGAAAAAGGGGGCAACAGTTTTCAAAATGAGGGAGAATGAAAGTTTTATAGAGGCTTATCATAACATTGTCAGGGACAAAACGCCTGATTCTCCTAAGTGCGCCACTTTTAGGGTATACCTTTTGAAGCTGTTTAGTAATGTGATCCTTGAAAGATAGCATGCTATCAAGTTCAACGCCAAGTATTTTGATAGATGGCAGTGTCTCAATGACAGAGCTATGTATGGCCAGGTCGTAACTGTACTTACAGGGACCAATGGGTGCTGCTTGCGTCTTTGTGTTGTTGATCACCAGATGATTCTCGCGAAACCACGATGATAACCGCTCAAGACCATTATTCACTACAAATTCGAGAACCATGGGCGAGACGTCTGAGGCATACATAGTTGTGTCGTCGGCGTATAACCTCAGAGATACATCCGGTATGGCGTAGTTCAAATCATTTATATAAATGTTAAACAGCAGCGGTCCCAGGAGGGACCCTTGGGGAACGCCCACCATTACTTCTGAGTGGCTGGAGCAAACACTGGACAACTTAACTCGCTGTCTTCGCCCCAACAAATAGGAAGAAATCAAGTTTAATACAGACGGAGAGGAGCCATACGCTTTTAACTTAGCCAATAGGAGGTTATGGTTGATAGAATCAAATGCTTTGGAAAGGTCCACTGCCACGGTTATAACTACTTCCCTTTTGTCAAGGATTCGCCTCCAGTCCTTAGTCATCTTCAAGAGTGCGGTGCAACAAGAGTGTTTCTTCAAGAACCCAGATAGATTCGGAGAAAGATGTTCATGGAAAGCGCCGTACAGCTGGTCAAACAGAACCTTCTCGTACACTTTAGAAATGGCGGTAAGAATGGAAACAGGACGATAATTTTCTTTGTATATTTGCCCTGTATGGCAGCGTATAGCTGCGTATAGCTGCGTATAGCCTTGTATAGCTTTGTATAGCCTTGGGTAGCCGTGTATAGCTGTGTATAAACCTGTATAGCTGTGTATAGCCCTGTATAGCTGTGTATAGCCCTGCATTGCTGAATATAGCCCTGCATTGCTGAATATAGCCCTGTATAGCTGTGTATAGCCCTATGTAGCTGCGTATAGCCGTGTATAGCTGCGTATAGCCTTTTATAGCTGTGTATAACCGTGTATAGCTGTGTATAGCCCTTTATAGTTGTGTATAGCCGTGTATAGCCCTGTATAGCTGTGTATAGCCCTGTGTAGCTGTGTATAGCCGTGTATAGCTGCGCATAGCCTTGTATCGCTATGTATAGGCTTGTATAGGTGTGTATAGGCTTGTATAGCTGTGTATATCCCTGTATAGCTGCGTATAGCCGTGTATAGCTGTGTATAGCCTTTTCTAGCTAGAACCCAATGTATGCGCCTTTCACCGCTGCACATGGCTTTCACAGCTCCGCATAGCCCTGTATAGCCCTGTATAGCTGTGTATATCCCTGTATATAGCCCTGTATAGCTGTGTATAGCCCTGCATAGCTGAATATAGCCCTGTATAGCTGTGTATAGCCCTATGTAGCTGCGTATAGCCCGGTATAGCTGCGTATAGCCATTTATAGTTGTGTATAGCCGTGTATAGCTGCGTATAGCCCTTTATAGTTGTGTATGACCGTGTATAGCCCTGTATAGTCCTGTATAGCTGTGTATAGCCGTGTATAGCTGCGCATAGCCTTGTATAGCTATGTATAGGCTTGTATAACTGTGTATAGGCTTGTATAGCTGTGTATATCCCTGTATAGCTGCGTATAGCCGCGTATAGCTGTGTATAGCCTTGTATAGCTGTGTATAGCCTTGTATAGCTGGAAACCAATGTATGCGCCTTTCACGGCTGCACATGGCTTTCACAGCTCCGCATATTTTTAAACTGTTTATGTTTATTTTGCTATTTTACCTCATCGACATGATGCAAGCCTCATCTTTTCCTAACAATATTATTCTAGAGGAGAAAGTTTGGCCCCGTTACCGAGGAAAGCGATCAGGCAACCAAGTTAAAGAACGAGAAACTTACAAGCGCCATATTATAACCACCATTACAAAGTCAAGATCAGTGAGCCGTAAAACTAAATTCACGGCGTCCAGTTCGGGACATATTCCTGCTAACTGCAAGGTTATTCGTCTCGAAGCCCTCTTGGAATCTGGCTCTGGTTACTCGTTTGTGCCGGCTTTTATTCTCTCAAATGTGATGTCTCTCTCACCAAAGATTGACGAAGATCGAGTGACCAATGCAAATCTGGACTTCATTTGCATCACGGAAACATGGCTCAAAAACCACATTGATGACAATTTCGTGTTGGTTCCGGGCTACAATATCATCCGCAGAGACAGGGAAACAAGTGATCACGAAGGCATTTGCACGTACGTCCGCGATTCTATCTGATTTGATGTTCTATCCGACCTTATGGACGAAAATTTTGAAGTTTTATGGGTTAAAATCCGCCCCAAATGGCTCCCTAGGGGCATAACATCTATTATTGTTGGAACTATTAACCATCCGCCGAGTGCAACCGATTCCTTGATTTTAAATTACTTGTACGAGTCACTATCAAAAATCGAAGCCATTTTTCCTGACTGTGGCCTCTTTCTTTTGGGGGATTTTAACAAGTTAAATTGCTCTCGTCTAAGGAACGCCTTCGATCTCCGCCAAATTGTCCCCTTGCCAACTCGTGGACAAAGTAAATTAGATCTAGTCTTCACCAATCTCGGCGCCTTTTACGATGTGCCCAAAAAGTTGCCTCCTTTTGGGCTCTCCGACCACGATGCTGTGGAAGTACAGCCTCTGGCTAGACGGGATGGTCCGAGGAACAAAATCCTACTTAAATCCAGAGACTTGCAGACAACAAGTCGTCTGGCCATGCGGACTTACCTCGATGAAGTCGACCTTGATCGTCAGATGCAAAGAGTCATGCGAAGAGAAAACACTCGCGCTTGAAACCATAATCAAGACGGGCTTGGATTCTGTTCTCCCCCTTAAATCCAAGACGATCATTGCCAACGAATCCCCATGAATTGGCAAACAATTGAAATCTTTAATTGACGAGCGTCAAATAGCCCTTGCTCGTGGCGATAAAGATTGCTTCCGCCGCCTTGGGAACCGTGTTAATCGCTTGCGGAAGTCTTGTCGCGCTAAATACTATGAGTCCAAAGTCGAACATCTGAGGGACTACGAACCGCGTAGGTGGTGGAAAGAAGTTAAATCACTTGGCGGGATGCAATCAGCTTCGCGCACAGATCCTACCTCTTTCCTGAAGCATATTGATACAGGATAATTTGGATATATCAACAAAGTTGAAATGGTAAATTGGCCACCGTAACGAATACCAAAGCTGACCTTTAGAGCGTTAGCCCTTCGTCATTCGCTCCGACGCCATTCGCTCTAGAACATCATTGTTAGAAAAAGATGAGGCTTGCATCATGTCGATGA
The DNA here is from genome assembly GCF_964205215.1 of Stylophora pistillata. Taxonomy (NCBI): domain Eukaryota; kingdom Metazoa; phylum Cnidaria; class Anthozoa; order Scleractinia; family Pocilloporidae; genus Stylophora; species Stylophora pistillata. The sequence continues at coordinate 31,096,032 of NC_142520.1, forward strand.
GGTAAAATAGCAAAATAAAGATAAACAGTTTGAAAATATGCGGAGCTGTGAAAGCCCTGTGCAGCCGTGAAAGGAGCATACATTGGTTTCCAGCTATACAAGGCTATACATAGCTATACAAGGCTATACACAGCTATACGCGGCTATACGCAGCTATACAGGGCTATACACAGCTATACAAGCCTATACACAGCTATACAAGCCTATACATAGCTATACAAGGCTATGCGCAGCTATACACGGCTATACACAGCTATACAGGACTATACACAGCTATACACGGCTATACACAACTATAAAGGGCTATGCACAGCTATACAGAGCTATATTCAGCTATGCAGGGCTATACACAGCTATACAGGGCTATACACAGCTATACAGGGCTATACACAGCTATACAGGGCTATACAGGGCTATACACAGGTATACAGATCTATACACAGCTATACACGGCTACACAAAGCTATACAAAGCTATACAAGGCTATACGCTGCTATACAGGGCCATACACAGTCATACAGGGCTATACGCAGCTATACAGGGCTATACAAAGCTATGCACGGCTATACACGGCCATACGCAGCTATACAAGGTTATACGCTGCTATACACAGCTATACGCAGCTATACACGGCTATACACAGCTACACAGGGCTATACACAGCTATACAGGGCTATATTCAGCTATGCAGGGCTATACACAGCTATACAGGGCTTTACACAGCTATACGCGGCTATATAAAGCTATACAGGGCTATACGCAGCTATACACGGCTATACGCTGCTATACAGGGCTATACACAGTTATACAGGGCTATACACAGTTATAAAGGGCTATACACAGCCATACACGGCTATACGGGGCTATATTCAGCTATGCAGGGCTATACACAGCTATACAGAGCTATACAGGGCTATACATCGCTATACACGGCTACACACAGCTATACAAGGCTATACACGGCTACACACAGCTATACAGGGCTATACACGGCTATACGCAGGTATACAAGGCTATACGCAGCTATACACAGCTATACACAGCTATATTCAGTTATGCAGGGCTATACACAGCTATACAGGGCTATACACAGCTATACACGGCTAAACACAGCTATACAAGACTATACACGTCAAAGACATCAAAGTTTTAATTGAAGGCAACGATTTATGCACTATGTGTATTACAAACCTACAGACTCGCATAATTACTTGTTATATTCGTCTTCGCATCCATCTCACGTTAAGAATTCCATTCTTTTTTCTCCGTCACAGGGCTATGCACAGCTATACAGGGCTATATTCAGCTATGCAGGGCTATACACAGCTATACAGGGCTAAACACAGCTATACAGGGCTATACAGGGCTATAGACAGCTATACAGGTCCATACAAAGCTATACACGGCTCTACAAAGCTATACAAGGCTATACGCAGCTATACACGGCTATACGCTGCTATACAGGGCTATACATAGCTATACAGGGCCATACACAGTTATACAGGGCTATGCGCAGGTATAAAGGGCTATACACAGCTATGCACGGCTATACGCAGCAGTACAAGGCTATACGCTGCTATACAGGGCTATACGCTGCTATACAGGGCTATACACAGCTATACAGGGCTATACACAGCTATACAGCGCTATACAGGGCTATACACAGCTGTACACGGCTAAACACAGCTATATAAGGCTATACGCATCAAAGACATCAAAGTTTCAATTGAAGGCAACGGTTGATGCACTACTGTGTATTGCAAACCTACAGACTCGCATAATTACTTGTTATATTCGTCTTCGCATCCATCTCACGTTAAGAATTCCATTCCTTTTTCTCAGTTTCTAAGACTTCGTCGTTGATGTAGTGATGACTCTGATTTCCACCACAAATCAGACTCAATGTGCCAGTTTTTCGATAAACGTGGTTAACCTGTTTCTGTCGTTCAAGCGGGTTGCCACCGCGCCCAACTTATTGATCGATATTCAGCACTACAAACGTCGCATAAGGAAGATTCCAACCGCATTCCATTCACTCTCACGTTTCACCCTCACAACCACTCAGTTAAATCCATCATTCTTAAAAACTTTAAATTACTTCAAAACTACCACTACCACTACCACTGCCACTGCCATTGCCACTGCCACTGCCACTGCCACTGCCACTGCCACTGCCAGTGCCACTGCCACTGCCACTGCCAGTGCCACTACCACTGCCTCTGCCACTGCCAGTGCCACTGCCACTGCCAGTGCCACTACCACTGCCACTGCCACTGCCACTGCCACTGCCACTGCCAGTGCCACTGCCACTGCCACTGCCAGTGCCACTGCCACTGCCACTGCCACTGCCAGTGCCACTACCACTGCCACTGCCACTGCCACTGCCACTGCCAGTGCCACTGCCACTGCCACTGCCAGTGCCACTGCCACTGCCACTGCCAGTGCCACTGCCACTGCCACTGCCAGTGCCACTGCCACTGCCACTGCCACTGCCACTGCCACTGCCACTGCCACTGCCAGTGCCACTGCCACTGCCACTGCCACTGCCACTGCCACTGCCAGTGCCACTACCACTGCCACTGCCACTGCCACTGCCAGTGCCACTGCCACTGCCACTGCCAGTGCCACTGCCACTGCCACTGCCAGTGCCACTGCCACTGCCACTGCCAGTGCCACTGCCACTGCCACTGCCAGTGCCACTGCCACTGCCAGTGCCACTACCACTGCCACTGCCAGTGCCACTGCCACTGCCACTGCCACTGCCACTGCCACTGCCACTGCCACTGCCAGTGCCACTACCACTGCCACTGCCACTGCCACTGCCACTGCCAGTGCCAGTGCCACTGCCACTGCCAGTGCCACTGCCACTGCCACTGCCAGTGCCACTACCACTGCCACTGCCACTGCCAGTGCCACTGCCACTGCCAGTGCCACTACCACTGCCACTGCCACTGCCACTGCCACTGCCAGTGCCACTGCCACTGCCACTGCCAGTGCCACTACCACTGCCACTGCCACTGCCACTGCCACTGCCAGTGCCACTGCCACTGCCACTGCCAGTGCCACTGCCACTGCCACTGCCAGTGCCACTACCACTGCCACTGCCACTGCCAGTGCCACTGCCACTGCCAGTGCCACTACCACTGCCACTGCCACTGCCACTGCCAGTGCCACTGCCACAGCCACTGCCAGTGCCACTACCACTGCCACTGCCACTGCCAGTGCCACTGCCACTGCCAGTGCCACTACCACTGCCACTGCCATTGCCACTGCCATTGCCACAGCCCCTGCCACTGCCACTGCCACTGCCACTGCCACTGCCACTGCCACTGCCACTGCCAGTACCACTACCACTGCCACTGCCATTGCCACAGCCCCTGCCACTGCCAGTGCCACTGCCACTGCCAGTGCCACTGCCACTGCCACTGCCACTGCCAGTACCACTACCACTACCACTACTACAACAACAAAAACGGATCAATTAGGACAAATGGAAATCTCTCATATGGTCTCTTTGGTTGGCATTAGGGGAGTTTCAAGCCAAATGGCGATCTGTTATGTTTTCAAACTTGATTAATTCATATAAGTAAAATCAAAGTATGTCTTTTTTGCCTTTGAAGTTTTGCAAATGTTTCATGCCTTTCAGTGACTACACGTCAAATTATGTCAACACTCTCATTACTTGACTGTGTTCAAGTTGAGTCAGCCAAGTCATTTAAGAATCAGTTAATGCTTTCAGCTGTGTATATATCACATTTCTTTGCTCCATGATGTTACAGTAACACATGAAATTTAACCAGATTTATGATCGAATATGAGCTTTCTTTGGGTTCTTAGTTTAATTCTTTGAAAAGTAATAAGGACGGTTTTTGAAACGAACTGGTCACATGCTATTCACTATCTCACCCCTTCCCCACTTGCTACTTTTTGGGGTGATTTCAACGTATAAAAAGAGCTAATTTATTTATTTAATAATTTTGTTTATTGCAATTTAATGGCATAAATACACAAATGCAGGTATGATACAGTTAATTAACCAAAATAAAAATTAAAAAAAAGCGTTAGGGTGAATCTGCAAAAGGGTCCCAGACCCCACGTAACCGAGCAGATCACCCGATACATATAGTACGAATGAGATACTATGTTATAATAAAGACAAATAAAATCATGATTTACCCACAAGAAATTTCTTCACATTAAATTTAAAATTCCCAGTATAATTTGCAGTGCGAATGTCAACAGGAAACATATTCCAAGAAACTACTATTCGATGGAAATAGGAATATTTAAGGGAATTAGCCCTTGCATATTTGTTTTAACGTCAGATGATCATAATGTCTCAAGGAACAATAATCTAAACTAGAGTAATAATCCACAAAAGGTGAAACATCAATGTCAAAAAACCCTTTCAGTGCCTTAAAAAAGAAATAAAGGCTGATAGTTTCTAAAGAAACTGTTTGGGGCTGCGTCGGTGGGGGTAATGAAATAATTTGAATATATCAACAAAGTTGAAATGGTAAATTGGCCACCGTTACGATTATAAAAGCTGACGTTCCGAGCGTTAGCCCTTCGTCGGAGCGAAAGACGAAGGCCTAACGCTCGAAACGTCAGCTTTTATAATCGTAACGGTGGCCAATTTACCATTTCAGTCAGCTTTGTTGATATCTTAAGGAGGCTCGAAAGGGTTTTCAACAATGAACAGCAAGCGCCAATCAGTAAAAGATATCAGGACTATCAAACTTATCATCAGGATAATAACTCGACATATGCATAACACTATGTTAGGGCAATCTTTTAAGGGGGTTCGTCAGGCATTATCTGTTGCCATGGCAACAGTACAGTAGTGCTAAAAGACCCTCTAAAACTCAGTTTTTGAAAGATATCTCAAAAACCATGTCGGTGACCTAGTTTTTTTTTTTTCAAATTTCTTAAACGTCATCACATTCTCTACCTGTATACGTGATATAAAAAAAAAACTACCGAGTAGGACTTGAATTATTTAGGAAAATGCTGTTTTAAAATGTAAAAAAATTTCCACTAAATAAATTTTTTTTTAATTTTCTTCAGGAATGCGTAATGATGTAAATAATTTGTAAACAAAAAATCAGGGTAGGTCGCCGAACTAATTTTCGAGATATTAGTTCATCAACTTAACAAGGTTTATTTCCGGTTTTTGCAATTCTAGCTTACACTTTTATATCCGGTCACGCGTTTTTAACTATACCGCTGACTCACAGGCTCATTTTCGCGAGGACGAGTTCGTGTCCGCGCGATTAATCGATGGATGCCCTCAGAGCGGAAAAAATCGTTCATCCTGAAGATGGATTCACATTGTTTTGTAGTTTTACACCTTCCTGAAAAATAAGTCATCATTTGAGACTCAGACTGCTTACAGTTACGACAGTTGGAAATAAACTCCGGAGAGAATTCTCTAGCGGAATTCGATATATCATGACAAGTTGATTTTGCAGATGGCGCCAATGCCAGTACTCCATTGAGGCCGGTAATGTTGAGTTTCTCGTACACAGATTGTAGAGGGGCCGTAAGGGGGGGTCACGCGCACAGTTCAAGGCAATTAAAAAACGCAAATCACGAAACACGATAATTGATTTTCGAGTTTCACGGTTCACGGAAAATAAACTTACACATGAGAAAGAATTGTCGCCTTACCCTATATATATAATATTGTTGACAGTCGTTTTAATGTATTTCAGAAAGCGCTCAACTCGTGATCGTGTCGTGATTGGTAATGTTAGATTCGGTTTCACAGCATTGCTCTGCAGCAGACAGGCAGTCGCTTAAGATTTCAGTCTCTCGTTGAATTCTTCAATCTCTCTGTCACTGTCACACTGTGTCACGTCTCCAAACTCGTTTGCAGACGCCGCTGCCTCGCGGCAATTGTCTTGAAATCTGTAATTGCAAGGTAGTATAAAAAATACACGATCCACTTAAATACTGAAGTCTTAAAAGTTTTAATAACTGATATTATCATTCAATCTTGAAAGTTAGCAATTAGAACTGATATTATAAATGTGGATTCATCTTGTCTTGTGACTATCGGTGTAACAACAACTAAATACGCCGTTTTGCAAAAGACCTTAAGATACATAGAGAAGTAAATAGATCAGAGGATCTTTAACAAAAAATAAGTAAAAGAAATGTTTTACTTAGGCTGATGGTGACAGATTGGTTAGTATAATATCACAATCTTACAAATAATGTGAAAGACTCTTACATGTTGTCTAACTCTAAATCACGATCACTGTCATTTCCCGCTGATATTCCTTAAGGTGAACCGACGTTTCACATTACACTTCCATCACTTTGACTTTCTTGATCTCCTCCGCGGCTTCCACCCTTCTTCAGGAAGGCTTCCATATTTCTTTTCATTCCAGCTATTGTTGCATTGTGTTTCTTGGCATTATCTTCCTCGTTTCGACGGTTTTGACAAGCTGTATTAAAGTGTTCTGTAAGGCAGCAACAAAAATATGACCTCCAGTGATCTTTACTTTTTTTAAGAAAACAATGAATTTTAAACACCTGCTTTATTCTTTGACAATACAGAAGTTCTCTGGATGGTCTTCTCTAGTGGTTTTCTTTAAAAGTAAAATTGATGATGATACTTCAAAGTGAAACTTCCGAAGCTTTAAATAGAAATGTTTCTGCAGACAACGTACTTTTTACGTACTTTTTTTAAAGTATCGAGCTTTAGTCTACGGAGTCCTGTCCGTTGGTACAATCTTTAACTTCTGGCAACGACCACACCTTATAGTAAATTCATTGACCGCTGTGCTATTGAACATACTTGCCAGGGCTACAAACACATCGAAAGGCTAACTCACTAAATACATTAAAGACGATTTAAATAATCATCGTTATCATCATCGTCTCCATCATAGTAATAAAATGATAAAATTTTTAGGAAAAATCATGGCTGTTAATAATAACAAAAATTCTTAACGATTTTTTTTAGTCGCACATAGCCAAATTTAGATCATCCAACATCTTGGTCTGTCATTCATTTCGCTCAACACTTTCGCCCTGCTTTAGGCGCTTTACAAAGTGGTCGTCCTCTACCTTTGAAGCTGACCTTTTCCTTCCACCTCTTGGCTTTCGTTTGCTGACTTTGCTCTTTTGCTGTTCTTCGCCACCACCAACTGTGATATTTATCACCGGGGAATCTTTCGAAAAGACGATTTCCTTTTTAAGAACATTGACAGAAAGAAAATATTGACAATAAAATTACTTAATCAAATAATAATCTTTTGACTACGTCCTTTTTATCTTTTGTCTACCTACTTTGACATTTATATTGGTGTCATTTTTTCTTGGCAGTTTCAAACCCCACTCCAGTCTCTTTCGTAGTCCATAAAAATTAAATTTAAGTTGCGTTTAATCGAGAAAAAAATCTGTCCGAATATTCTCTTCCTAGTCTTCCTAGGTTGTTCCTATTCTCAGGTCTTCTCATTATTGTCAACACGCCCTTTTTGCAAAGCGAGCGATCAAGGATCATCAAGAAATATCTCAGGAGGTGTGTTGAATATCGCCTCTAACGACCCTAACCGAAATCACGGCTCTCATAAATGACTCACTTTCTGTATAATTTCTGAGAAAATTGTCGATTCTTAAGCAAACTTCAAATAAAATATGTAGGGGGGACTGAATAAAACTTTTCTAGACTTCTAGTATTGTAAGGGCCTGTTTACATGGAGATAGGGTGACCCTTCTAGAAGGGGCACCCTCTTAGAAGGGTAACCCTTGCCTATTGTATTTTCCGGCTTGGTTTACATGAGAGGTAGGGTCACCCTATCTGCTTGGTGGGGTAACCCTCCTGCGAGGGTCAACTTTTTGCCATGTAAACACTTGAGGTAGGGTCACCCTCCTAGAAGGGTCAACTTCTGTGGGTTCAGTTTACTGTCAGATTGCCGCGAAACTCTGTAATGGCTTTGCGCGCGTATAAGCCCGAGGAATATTTTCGCCGTTCTGTGGTGGCCAAATTGTTTGAACAGAGTTCGAAACAGTCGGAGGACAACAGTGTCGACATTTCGACAAAAGACAGAGATGATCATGAATTAGTGGTCGACGAGAGTACCATGGAAAGCCGCTCGACTTGGAAAGATATGGAAGAAGGCTTGCCACGTGAAAAATCAAAGAATTCACAGGGAAAACGAAAAGCGTCCTTCGCCACTGCTCTGTGCGACCAGGATTCCGCCAAATTCTCCCTCGGCGACAAAATGGCTCTCCTTCGTACATGCCTCATCCGTCGCATTGCAACATTGTACTGGGAGGCTACCTGTAGCGCCATTCGCTCTTGTCGGCGTTTTTCTATTAGGGGATACGACAGCAAGAACCCACAGCACTGAAAAACCGCAGCCAAAGAGGCAAGCGCAAGGAAAATTGAATTTACCGCCAAAATACTTCGTTTGTCCGCCATTTTGGTTGTTTTGTACTTAGCGACCGCGCAGTTATCTCCCTTGGTGCCAAATTCAATAATCGCGATAGCCCTGGGGACAAGACTTTGCATGTAAAGGGGGGCTATCTTTTTCCCCTTCTAGAAGGATGACCCTCCTAAGGGGGTCACCCTATCTCCATGTAAACAGGCCCTAAGAGATGTAAGAAATTAACGCGAATTAAAACAATTAACACGAAAGTATGGATATCTTTTTTTTATCATATCAGATACCTTTCACATGTGACTTTCAAGTAACACGTGTCATAAATTATGATCTGTTATCAAATTTTCATGATGAAAACACTAACCTTGTAAAACTGCAGAATCGACAAAAAGCGGCCTTTTCATGTTCCACTGCGCTTGTGTATTGATTGAGTAAGCTTTACTGCCTTCTGCGCCTTTGGCTAGTCTGCACAGCTTAAGATCAATAGATGACCCTATTCCCCGCTTCTCAGCTTCGGCCTTGAGGCCCGCGTGTTCAACAATATGCCTTTTCAGGGCATCAAGGGAATTATGTTCTCTTTTCAGGGGAATTCTGATCCTTTCCTTTCCCCCAAGAAAACTGAAAGATCCAGGAGATTTGGGATCAACGAAGTAGACAACCCCTTCTAAAACACGAAACGGCTCTTCGCTGACTTCGCTCTTCGACATTGTGAGTCGTGAGAAATGAAGACAAGACGCCAGACAATGAGTGATCTGAAGACCTGATCGTTGGTGTCAAAGGTCGCATCAGCTTTATTTTTGGATCAAAGGGTCATGCGAAACCATATTGTTTGGTCACGCAAGCTGAGGAAAACAGACACGGCGATCTCCTGGAGAGTTCCTTTGTGGGGTCTTCGTAGCCGTTCACGGAAAAAGGGTCGTTTTCGTGTTTGTTATCACGGGTATCGGAAAATTATTTCTCTGTTTCACGTATCACGACAATCATATCATTCACGGTTCACGAATTTTAAAACTTTTAGATTACGGATCACAGAAAATAAATTAGTCCGATCACGTTTCACGTGAAACCTCCTTACGGCCCCTCATTGTAGTGTAACATGAGACAAACCAGCATCTGCCAGCTTCTGGACCATGTTTGTTGAAAGATGAAGCTTTCCATCGAACGTCTGGATGGTATCTTGTCGTTGTTCCGAGAAGATGGCTTGATCGAAGGCCTCATTCAGCGATGCACATGCATTTACCATGATAGACCGATATAATTATTGCTTATGTGCAATTTGAAGTGGAGGAGTGAAAAGAATTTCTAGTGAAAAGAATTTGCATTAACGTTTTCCAGATTGTCACGAGCGTCAAACTCAGTGGAAATTAGGGTTTCGTATACGTCAGTAATTTGTTGGTCGTCGCAGATTTCGCGAATTTCTTTAATTTTCGAGGTACTAGAGGTATGAACAAGACTTGGCTTAATTTTTCTTTTTTTTTCTCTTTTCCACTGCCATAACCGTGAACTTTCATTATTCCATTTTAAATGGAAAACAAAAAAAAATTTTGCAATCCTTTCTTAACAAATGCGAGTTTGCCTTTTCGTAGTTGTAATTGACAGTGTATCGAGGGAAATATCAACAATCTTTCTCACAAGTTCAAGATGAATATTTTATTTTAATTTTACCGTCTGTTGTTGAATTAGAATTAATTTAAAGTCTCATCTACATTTTTACGATCCCTTGTTTACTGAAAATTATGTTTATTTTTATAGCAACATTTACACTTCTCCATTTCTGTTCATAAAACTGTCCAATGTTTACAATCCTGGATCCAACAATGATTTCATTTTCCTTTTCATCTTCCAGTGAGTTGTTTAGGAAAGTTCTCGGTCATTTCATTTTATTAGGAGTCAAATACAATGCGAAACAAATCGTAGCACTCAGAGGTATCCACTTAAATTTCTCGCGGAACAAAGTAAGACCTACCGAATGCACTCGACACGACTTTATTGATGGGGTGTCGACTTCACCATCCTCCTTTAGCTTGTTAATTAAAATTTTTTTGACCACTTTCGGCAAGAACCCTGCCATCCGAACATTTTCCTACCTGCTTTCAAGAAGTAAACTTTCCATTTTTGTTTCTCAAATAACCACTTCCGCTGGAAACAATAGAGCTAGAGGTACCCGGCAGTTTTTGAAACGCTCATGGCGGCCATGTTTGTTTACAACTCGCCCGCGGATCTGATCGCGCGCGCCATCGCTTATTTCTCGCGCGAGTAATAAGCTTGCGTGTATCTTGGAATCCATTCTCCCCGCGGTCAAAAAAACCCTTTCGAGCCTCCTTAAAAAAGAGAGTTATGGCATTTAAAACTCTTCTGTCTTCCAAAGATAATAGCCTGCACTCCTTCAAGCTTCTCAGTGTTCTCACGCGAATATGGGGGGGACCATATCTCAGAGCAGTATTCAAGGTTACACCTTACTAAGGGTGCTCGCCCAACTGATTCATTAACTTTTAGCTGAAAATACGTTTTTTCTAAATAACTCGGACGCTTCTGCAGATTAAGTAGCTATTCTAAAGATCCATTTCCTTCGGCAGAGGGCAAATTATAGATACCACATTAATGATTCATGTAAGAGTGTATGAAATCAAGTAACTCTTCATGTAATTTGAATTATAGCTCCTTTTGAGTGGACAAGTCGAAACGACGAAACGACGAAACGACATAACGAAACGACGAAACGACATAACGAAACGACAGAACGAAACGACGAAATGCCATGACGAAATGACGAAACGACAAAACGCCGAACGGATGTGGTCGATGACGAGTCGAAGAGGCTGACAATACGACGAAACGAACTGAAAGTTCGACCAGTCGAACTCGGAAAACAACGACTCGACATAACGAAACGACGAAACGCCATCATGAACGGAACGACGAATCGAACATTTTGTCCAGGATTGCGGACCCGTACAGATGAGCGCACCGAGGTCAGTGCTTCATGACCGAATAAAGATTCTACAGTGAAAACTTTTCCTTCGCTTGTTTTTTTTTTTTCAGTTTGTTTGTTTTTTCGCTTTTTGGTTTTTGGCTTTTTGTTTTTTTTTTTCTCAGTTAAAACAAGAAACTCACTCATCGAAAAGCGCTACGTCAAATCACAGGCGGCCAAGGCTCTGTCACAGGCTCTGTCATAGGCTCTTTCACAGTGGATTATTATAGAGTTTGTATAGTGGTTTAGTTGGACTTGCTTTTGAGCTCCATTAATATAAAGTTGTGTGAAATAATAAAAGAAATTAAATCTTACCTTCATACAGAGTAGCCTGTGCTGTTCTTGTCGCGATTTTGCTGTGTTTCAGCTCAACGTCCTAGCACTACCAAGTAAAAGGGTAGTGGAGCTGAAACACAGCAAAACGGCCTCAAATCAAACTCAAGCAAACTCAAAGCTTACGGCTTCCAGGGTAATATCATTGAACTTCTGAAAAGCTATGTATCGAATAGGAGAAATCGTGTAAAGTTAGGAAGAAATATCAGCTCCAACAGATTAGTCAGTCGAGACTGTCCTCAAAGATCCGCATTGGGTCCTCTGTTGTAGAATATATTCCAAAACGATCTATCTTATCATGTTAGAGATATATCAATGTACGCGGACGACCATCAGTTTTACCATACAGGTCATGACCTACCCACTACTACATCCAAACTCAGAGACAGTACGGAAAAAGCAACCAACTGGTACGAATCTAATCTATTAGTCGGTAACCTTAAAAAATACCAAACCTTAATTATTGGTAGCAACAATAACTCTCAAATAACATCGAAGAATGCGCTATCTTAGTAAACAATGAAAAAATCAACACGACCGCTACTCTCCAACTTTTCGGAGTCACAATTGACTCAAATTTGAACTTCAATAATCATATAAATACTATCTGTAACAAAGCCAGTCAAAGGATTGCTGTGCTTATGAGACTCCGCAACTTGATTCCAACAAATGCAAAATTACAACTTTTTAAGGCAGCCATTCTACCATACCTAACCTACTGCCATCTCACATGGCATTTTTGTAAATCTAGTGATAGCCGCAGATTGGAGAGAGTTCAAGAAAGAGGCCTAAGGGCTGTATTCAAAGACATACACTCCACCTATGAACGTTTGCTGCAAAAAGCTAATTTACCTTAGCTAGTAAACAGACGGCGCTTACAGGATATATGCATTTTAATGTACAAAGTTAAACACAACCTTAGCCCCTTGAATATTTGTAACACTGATATTTCAGAAACACTGACGCTTCCTATAATTTAAGACAGGCCGACTTTTCTATTCCTAGATACAACACAATAACTTACGGCAAACATTCACTACGCTATTTAGGACCTAACTTATAGAGTAAACTGACAACTTATGACAGATCAGCCACAACATTAGCTAGTTTCAAAAACCGCATACGTAAGCGTGACCTCAGCTCCCTATTAGATGTTGGCTGCAGGAGCTGTGCTCTAAGTATTTCTTAATTCATTTCATATTTTATCATACATGATATGACTTAATTTTATTCTTAAGTAGGTAATATTCTTTGTAAATAATTTTTATCCATTTTATTTGTGTCCCCACATTAGTGTGGGATATCTCCCAAACTAGAAGGTTCTTTGACACGTTAATAAAGTTTCTATCTACCTATCTAAATCGCGACAAGAACAGCACAGACTACTCTGTATGAAGGTAACACTTAACTTCTTTTATTATTTCACACAACATTATATTTACGGAGCTCAAAAGCAAGTCCAACTAAACCACTATACAAACTCTATAATAATCCACTGTGAAAAAGCCTGTGACAGAGCCTATGACATAGCCTAGGCCACCTGTGGTCAAATCAAAAGTGTGAGTGTAGGGCCGGACGGCTTTTTCCGGACCGGCTCATGTCAACCCGTCCGGCCAAATTGGGGTCGTGCTGGTCATCTGATAAGGATTCATAATTATAAAATCGTCACTATAGTTCTGTTTCTTCGCGCGTCGTGCGATATAGTTGGATTTCAAAATCTATTATTACTGTCCTGCGTCACGAATCAGTTGTAGATTTGCCACCAGGTCATCTCGAGCAGAGCTATACCTCTCAGATCTTGGTCAAGTGGGAAGTTTTATCAAATAGTCAAAAATGCAAAATTAATAGAAATAAAAATTTTCATTCAAAAACTTTCGCCGTAAATCCTCTGCGTATTCTCTCTGTACAAACGATCTTGGCTCATTACGGGAAAAAAGTGCATAATGGAGCGAGGCCGCGCAATTTCATGCTCGGTGTGCTATCAGTTACCCTGCGAGCAGAGGCCCTTCGATCTTATTAGATTAGTCGGGATCGATTCTGCTCGCAGGGTAGCTTTCAGTTTCCCTCGTCCAAAACTCTAATTTTCCGTTTACGGAGGCTCGAAAGGGTTTTCCACAATTAACAGCAAGTGGCAATCAGTAAAAGATATCAGGACTGTCAAACTTATCATCGGGATAATGACTTGACATATCCTTAACACTATGTTAGGGCAATCTCGTAAGGGGGCTCGTCAGGCATCATCTGTTGCCATGGCAACAGAACACTAGTGCTGAAAGACCTTCTAAAACCTAGTTTTTTTCAAATTTATTTAACATCATCACATTCTCTATCTGTATACGTGATATAAAAAAAACTAACCAGTAGAAATTGAATTATATAGGAAAATGCTGTCTTAAAATGTAAAAAATTTTCCACTAGATAAATTTTTTTAAAATTTTCCTCTAGATAATTTTTTTTTAAATTTTCCACCAGATAAATTTTTTTAAAATTTTCTTCAGGAATGCGTAATGATGAAAACAATTTGTACACAAAAAATCAGGGTAGTTCATCAAGTTAGCGAGCTTTATTTCCGGTTTTTACAATTTTAGCTCACACTTTTATATCCGGTCACGCGCTTTAAACGATACCGCTGACTCCAGGGCTCATTTTCGCGAGGATGAGTCCGTGTCCGCGCGATTAATCGTTGGATGCCCTCAGCGCGGCAAAGATCGTACATCCTGAAGATGATCGTACATCCTAACATTGTTTCGTGATTTTACACATTCCTGAAAAATAAGTTATCATTTGAGACTCAGACTGCTTACCGTTACGACATTTGGAAATGTAAGAACATTCCGGAGAGAATTCTCTTGACAAGTTGATTTTGCAGATGGCTCCAATGCCAGTACAACATTGAGGCCGTTAATGTTGAGTTTCTCGTACAGAGATTGTAGTGTAACATGAGACAAACCAGCATCTGCCAGCTTCTGGACCATGTTTGTCGAAAGATGAAGCTTTCCATCGGACGTCTGGATGGTATCCTGTTGTTGTTCCGAGAAGATGGCTTGATCGAAGGCCTCATTCGGCGATGCACATTTATCATGATTGACCGTATAATTGTTTGTGTACAATTTGAAGTGGAGGAGTGAAAACAATTTGGAGTTAAAAGAATTTGCTTTCATGAGCGTCAAACTAAGCGGAAATCAGGGTTTCATATACAACAGTAATTTGTTGGTCGTCACAGATTTCGCGAATTTCTATATTTTTCAAGGTACTAGAGGTATGAACAAGCCTTGACTTCATTTTCCTTTTTTTCTCTTTGCCACTATCATGGCCGTGAACTTTCATTATTCCATTTTAAATGGAAAACAAAACAAATTTTGCAATGCTTTCTTAACAAATGCAAGTTTGCATTTTCGTAGTTGTAATTTACAGTTTATCGAGTGAACTATCAACAATCTTTCTCACAAGTTTAAGATGAATATTTTATTTTAATTTTACCGTTTCTGGTCGAATTAGAATTAAAGTCTCATCTACATTTTTACGATCTCTTGTTTACTGAAAGTTATGTTTGTTTTTTTTTTATGGCAACATTTACACTTCTCCATTTCCGTTCATAAAACAAACTGTCAATGTTTACCATCCTGGATACAACAATGATAATTCATTTTCCTTTCCATCTTCCGGTGAGTTGTGTAGGAAAGTTCTCGGTCATTTCATTTTATTAGGAATCAAATTCAATGCGAAACAAATCGTAGCACTCAGCTATATCCACATTGATGGGGTGTTGACTTCACCTTCCTCCTTTAGCTCGTTAAATAAACTTTTTTTTGACCACTTTCGGCAAAATTCCTGCCATCCAAACATTTTCCTACCTACTTTCAAGAAGTAAACTTTCCATTTTTGTTTCTCTAACAGCCAATTCCGCTGGAAACAATAGAGGTACCCGGCAGTTTTGAAACGCTCATGGCGGCCATGTTTGTTTGTTTACAACTCAGCCGCGGATCTGATCGCGCGCGCCATCGCTTAGGGACCTTAAGCAACCACGACGGCGACGGCAACGAGGACGTGGAAAAACAAGAGATCTAATTGGCAGAACAATAGCCCAGAACGTGCATTTTGAAACTTTGTACATTTCTTAGCCGTCCTATGCAAAACAACAACGTGAAATCGCCAAAATTTGTGTCGTCTGCGAACCGAAACCGCGACGGCAAATTATTTCAATTTCCATTTGGAACTCAACGCTGCTTTTATACGTCATGCTGAAGTTGAGCTGTGGCGTCGTATGAGACAGTAAGCTCCTGCAGCCATATTTAAAATTCTAACTAAGAGTAGAAATTCATTTTTTAATCGAAGTCTTCCTTGGCGTTGCCGTCCTGACTGCTTAAGGTCCCTATTTCTCTTGCGAGTAATTTGCTTGCGTGTAAATCAAAAGCAGAAGACGTGCCGTAACTCACGTGTACGTAAAGGAAAACATGAGTGTCCCCCAACGACAAAGTTCAACATCTTGACCAATTGCAGCGTTTCTATTATCGGAACGTAAGACTCGTTATCTAATCTTAAATTTGATTGGTGCACTCGCATTGCGTTTTACCTGTCGGCTTTTGGTGATTCTCGATCGCTTCGTGTAGGCTCTTTGGACGCTGAGACCTTCAAGGAACTTTCATCGCACTGTGGTAAGAGTTAAGTTTTATATGTCAAGTTTTAAATAACGAAATTCCTCTACTTTCCCACTTACTTGGAGAGATTTTGAAACCTTGGTGCCTCAAGTCGTTTTGTTTGAGTGAAAAGTGAAATTTACAAACAGGAACGCTGATAGTAATAATTTAGTCGGAGATCTCACGTCACGAAAATATTTTGGCAAACGAGAAAGCTCTCCGTCAAATTGGAACCAATAGAAGTCTTTTGCAATACTTTGCTTCATTTGACTTACAAATGATACGTAGCAGATTCTAGCATGATGCTAACATTGAATGAGATAAGTGTTGAATCAGAACCTCCTTTATTAGGATCCATGGGAAAAAAAAGTGTCACTTGCCAGTACGATAATACAGCCAGTGTAAGGCCAAAAATCTCAAGCTTTTTTTTCACTTGTTACAGTTAATTGCCACAGATTTTTCTTTGACATCATGAGTAGATAAAGCCTGTTGACGAGCAAAGTGGCCCATCGGGCCGGCCGGTTTCCATAGAATGAAGCGACTAGGAGTATTTCTACTACCCCTTGGATGGGATGCTAGTCTATCGTAGGGTTACCCCCAGCATTAATTCACCGCTACCCATTTAAAGAGAGACACTGTAAAAGAGAAGTAAAGAGAGGCATTGTGAGAGTAAAGTGTCTTGCCCGAGAACACAACACATTGACCCTGGCCAGGGCTCGAAACTGATATACAATGAGTGCTCTGATTGGTAAAAAATCTACCATTTGTTATCCCGGTAATGATGTACATGATAGATTATGCACTGCTGATTGGCTGAAAACTGGTGCGTTTTTTATGTAATACTAGTGCAAAGTTGTAACATGAGAGTGAATTTTTAATACAAGTGCAAATTACAAATAGCAGGCATGCTGTCAAAATTTTGTCTGTCTGGAGTTTCTGTGATGCTTTTAACATGTTAATCATTATTTTTTTTTATTAGTTGTAACATTAACTCTTGTGCAAGTGGGTGTAGAAATGCACTTCTATGGGCTTGTGCAATGTTGCTGTCTTTGAAAAATTTACTTGCACTTATCAACACCAAACTGCACGAGAAACCCACAGAAAACTGGAACAATTTCCTCTCTGGGGAAATGGTGCCACACTGGTCAAATTCCCAGCATTTTTATTTATTGAAGGCCTTTTGTTTGAAGGAAAGGAAGAGGATGCTTTGAAACCTCCCCTCTTAAAAAAAAAAAAAACTGGAAGGATTTTGTTCTTTCTAACAATTATCAAATTTTCTATTAAAAATGCGCTGTTTTAAGCCTTTTTTTGTTTAATTGGGTAGTAAAAGTGAGAGAACCTCAGAAAGTATCTACTAGATTTCTCTGAACTGCTTGCTGAGAAGGAAAAGTTCCCTTGTTTTTGCCTCAAGAAAATCATGGTGACAAACTTTGAGAATTTTTACTCAGAAATTTTTTAAAAATCTTTTTGCATGAGAACAAAAACTGCTTGCAAAGTGGATGTGCACTCAAGTTTTATGGTTTGTTGTCCACAAGTTAAACTTTTGTCTGATAGATAGTTTTGCCAAGTTTAAGAGTTTTAAGCACTTTCTGGTGGTTTACTGGCACAATAAACCACTTGGAATGTTGGGAGAACACACAAAAAGTTTGTAAACCACAAGGTGCAAGTGGTTTACATATTTTTCAAGTGTTTTCCCAAATCCAGTTTCTTTCCAAAATAAACTAATTTTTGCAAAAGCTAATCCCCTTTTTTATGCAAAGTCACTTAACAACACAACAGTGTAAATTCTCAGGTTTTCTATGATTTGATCATTTTATACAATACTTGAGACAGACAGGTCAAGCTTAATGTTAAAGAAATAAAGTTTTTTTTTTATCTTGAGGATTCAGCAGACCTCTGGGAAATAGAATTGTTAATGCGCTATCAAAGCATTACCACGATACATCAGTGGAAAGGTTATGAAACTGACTGAGGTGTGACAATTCAAAACAGAGTTAAATCTTAAGTTAAATTTTTCAGAACTGCAGAAGTAAACTGATAGAAAGGACCTTTTCATAGACTGGGGAAGAAACTTGGAACACTGGTAACATATCAAGGAGATGATAACAATGCTTTAAGAATGGGAGTCACTGTGCTCTCTTCTGTAATGCTATGCAAATGAACATGTTGAGTTCCTTAAATTATCTGACTATAGTTTTGCAAGCTGAACTCTGGAGGAACTATGGTTTTGTCTTTAAGCTTTGAAATTATGCAGTCTGCACCCATCCAGATGATTAGAATGTTGTGTTTAAGAAAGGTGTATTTTAAATATATCCGGATCACTTTTCACTCCAAAACTGAATGATTTCATCCAGCCACGAGGTCTAACACCTCATATTCAAAACTGGACATATATTTTTGTTGATATTTTTTTCTTGATTATGAGAAAAAAAAATTGGTTTAAATAAGTGGAAGTCTTAAATAAGTGACAAGCCTTTGGCCATAAGCAAAGTGGCCAAATTGGTCATAATTAGCTTGTACTTGGAAAGGATGAACTTTGGCTGTTTATGATCAGAATGCATTCTCAGCTAAGCTAGTACAGACTCCTAAGTTTCTACGACGTTCACAAAAACCCATAATGTAAATTTAGACCTTTTTCATTCAAAGAGGGTCTCACAAACTTATGTTATATTTCTGTTTTTTTTTTCCCTAATTCCCCTATAAAAGTAATGAACTGTATGTGTGTTATGTTGCTCAAAATGTCCTTAAACACGAAGGTGCGCTATAAAAGGAGCCTTAGGTCCCACTGGACCATTTGTCAATCAATCATCGTGTGATGTAGAACTCTTACTTAGAGTCAAGTCAGCTTGAGCTACAGCTACTCCAAAGCAGTGAACAGGAGGTGCATTCCTCAAAATTGTTTTATGTCTTCATCTCGATACAAGAATTTTTGAGATTTGTATTTCCTTTCTCCAATGGAAACTGTCTTTATTTGTGGTGGTAAATTTGAAGTAGGTGGTTTGCACGTTACCTCATGCCACCATCCTGGTGGAAGTAAACAATAGATATCTCCTAAGCTCCTTTTTGTTCGTCTAGCAGCATTTAAATTTAACCCGCACATGTCAACAGCGAGTGACAAATGAGCCTAGGTCTTCCCAGGGAAGACTTCCTTATATAGCGCGCCTTCGTGTTTAAATCAGTTGGAACAAGCAATAAAGGCAGTGACATAAAGATTGTTTATGGCAAATTTGTTTTATTTACTGTAGATGTATTTTGCCACAGAACATTGTATCATGAACAGAATGCATATGAAGGGCCCTCTTTATTAACTTCTTCTCAGCTAACTGTGGTTAATTTCTGACATAAAAAGTATTCTCTTTTAATTGAATTTAGTAACACGGGAACACCATTGTAAATGGGGGAAATGTCTTGTTCTCCTAAGGGACTAACAGTTTTTCACCTTTTGGTCTTTGGTTTGTAAATTGTTGGTTTCAATCTCACACATTTCTTATATTTGACTGTTGTTGTGCTTTTTACACACCTAGATTTCAAATGGATCATAATGAGAGCCTAGCTGTTCTACTTAGAGAAGTGGTTAGGATTAAGGATAACTTGGAAAAAGGAATTGCTGAAGTTGAACAAGTGAAAGTCAACTTGAAGTCTACAGCCTTGGATTTGAAATCCCAGATTCGTGACAGTGTTAGTCGCCATTTAGAGGCATTGAGAAATAGAGAAACGTGGCTACTTCAACAGGTTGAGGTCATACAATGCATAAAAGAGGGTGTTCTGCAAGAGCAGATTGCCCTATTTAACAAAGCTCTTGGAAGGATCCAGCCAGCTTATGCATTGTTAGAACAGAATGGCGAAGGCCTTGATGCTGAAACCTTGGAAGATCTTGTGGAGGAAAGTTTGCAAGATGTTAGTTGCATGAACTTAAGTCCCAAGGAAACCAATGTAATGAGCTTTGTTGCTCATAATTTTGGGCTTCAAGATGTCATACACAAATTTGGAGCAGTGGTTTCTGATAGTCATCTTGTGGACAAGCAGATAACATTTGAAGAGTGGATCAGGAAGAATAATGGTAAAAGGTCCCAGGAAGATATCCTGATAGCCTCGTCTTTAGAATTGAATATCCATGACTGGCTGAAGCAGGACACAGTGCTAGTTGAGAAAGCTCCAGAAAATTCACTCTCTTTACCTCAGTATCCCTTGGATGACTGGTTGAGCAAAGCCAAACCACAAGTCGAGCACACAGAAAAAGGGAGTAGTTTGCAAGTTGCCGACAAGGAAGATTTGGCTGTGGTAAATACTGAAGCAACAGAGACACAAGGTTGGAGTCAAGATTCACTGATGACAAGTACACTCTCTGTAATGCCTTTAGCCTACTTCAAAATTGTAAGAATGTCTGAGTCAAGTCAGTGGTTGAAGAATTCTGAAGAAACAGAAGAAACTCCTACCTGTGCCACT